>NC_142362.1:5852500-5960000 GCF_059441175.1 Urocampus carinirostris
ATCTGCCCCCCTCTCTCTCTCTCTCTCTCTCTCTCTAGTCTCTATCGCTCTCTCTCATTGTCCCACTATGCCTCTCTCTCTGTCTCTCTCTCTCTCTCTCTCATTGTCCCACTCATTGTCCCACTCTGCCTGCCTCTCTCTCTTCTCTCTCTCTCTCTTTCTCTCTCTCTTTTTCACTAGTCTCTCTCTCTCGTTCTCATTGTCCCACTCTGCCTCTCTCTCTCTCATTGTTCCACTCTGCATCCCTCTCTCCCTCTCTGCATATCTCTCTCTCATTGGCCCACTCTCTCTCTCTCTCTCTCTCTCTCTCTCTCTCTCTCTCTCTCTCTCTCTCTCTCTCTCTCTCTCTCTCTCCTTGTCCCACTCTGCCTTTCTCTCTCCCTCTGCATATCTCTCTCTCATTATCCCATTCTCTCTCTCTCTCTCTCTCTTTCATTGTCCCACTCTGCCTCTCTCTCTCATTGTCCCAATCTGCCCCTCTCTCTCTCTCTCTCTCTCTCTCTCTAGTCTCTATCGCTCTCTCTCATTGTCCCACTATGCCTCTCTCTCTGTCTCTCTCTCTCTCTCTCTCTCTCATTGTCCCACTCATTGTCCCACTCTGCCTGCCTCTCTCTCTTCTCTCTCTCTCTCTTTCTCTCTCTCTTTTTCACTAGTCTCTCTCTCTCGTTCTCATTGTTCCACTCTGCATCCCTCTCTCCCATGCTCTCTGCATATCTCTCTCTTTCTATAATACATATATATATATATATATATATATATATATATATTCATGCTAAGTCTTTCTGCACGTAGACTGCTTGGCTTTTCAGTTTTTTCAGTTCACGCTAAGATGCCATCACACATCCTTTACATTCCGCTACATACACCCGACCATCGCGCTATATATCTACAATGCGTCTCTTATTTTTATCGTACAAACAGGATCAAGAAGTCGGGATATAACAAATGACAATACGGCTGTTCCCTGATGCCATTTCTAGGGAATTGCTTTGTATTCCTATCACCCCCCCTGCCCCCGTGCTCGCCTGGAATACCATGTTATTATTCCATCAAATGAAAGCTGCACCTTGCCGGGACCATTACTCAAAAACTCCTATGTAAATATAGACAGGAAAGCCCCCTTGACCTGTTATTTCGAAATTGGAGGAAATAACAGTAAACAACAAGACATCGAACGTGCTAAAGGGAGAAGGCAAGGAGATGTCAATGAAGGCATGCATCATTAGCCTAGCTAAAGGATAACCAAGCGATAGACAATCTGGACTAATATTAAATATGAGAAGGTGAAAAAAGTCCCTGCCTAACACGCTACCTCTTTTTTCTGGATTAGTTGATCAGATAAACCCGTTTGATATATTTAATGCCATGCACACATTCTAAATTTCTTCTTCGCCTGTTGGATTTTTTTCTTCTTCTTTGTTGGTGCCACTACGAACCTGGTGTTTGATGTACAGAAACGCTAACTCTGGCTAACATGCTACCTCTTTTTTCTGGATTAGTCAATCATATAAACCCATATGATATACTTAATGCCATGCACACATTATAAAAATCTTCTTCGGCTATTGGCTTTTTTCTTCTTCTTCGCTGGTGCCGCTACAAACTTGGTGTTTGATGTACAGATATGCTAACTCTGGCTAACACGCTACCTCTTTTTTTCTGGATTAGTTGATCAGATAAACCCGTATGATATATTTAATGCCATGCACACATTCTAAATTTCTTCTTCGCCTGTTGGATTTTTTTCTTCTTCTTTGTTGGTGCCGCTACGAACCTGTTGTTTGATGTACGGAAACGCTAACTCTGGCTAACATGCTACCTCTTTTTTCTGGATTGGTCAATCATATAAACCCATATGATATACTTAATGCCATGCACACATTATAAAAATCTTCTTCGGCTATTGGCTTTTTTCTTCTTCGTTGGTGCCGGTAAGAACCTGGTGTTTGGTGTACGGAAACGCCAACTCTGGCTAACACGTCAACACTTTTTTCTGGATCCGTTGATCATATAAACCCATTTGATATATTTAATGCCATGCACACATTCTAAAGTTCTTCGGCTGTCGGCTTTGTTCTTCTTCTTCGTTGGTGCCGCTAAGAACCTGGTGTTTGATGTACAGAAACGCTAACTCTGGCTAGCATGCTACCTCTTTTTTCTGGATTAGTCGATCATATAAACCCATGATATATTTAAAGCCATGCACACATTCTAAATTTCTTCTTCGGCTATCGGCTTTTTACTTCTTCTTCGTTGGTGCCGCTACGAACCTGGTGTTTGGTGTACGGTAACACTAACCCCGGTTAACAGGGTTAATAGGCCTCACCTGCATGAAAGTCTACCCCAGTCGCAAAAAGGGTCCCAGTGATCGGCATGAGAGCTTCGGTGTTGTCATTGGGGTCCAGAGATATTCCACGGATGCCTTCGTGAACAGAGTACATCACGAAGGAGTCCATACCTGCGGAAGTAAAAAAACGAAAACGGCGTGACAAATTCGACGAAGGAAAGTACCGTAAATTTCGGACTATAAGCCGCTACTTTTTTCCCAAACTTTCAACCCTGCGACTTATTCAGTGATGCGGCCAATTTATGTCATTTTTCTAACGGCCGCCAGCGGCGCTAGAGTACAAAAGGTAAGATTTAGACCGGTGGAATATATGCGCCGAGGAAGACTGCAACTTCACTAAAACTGTCCGCATGCGAAAAGCAACTTTTTCGCAAGTCTGCCAGTGGATCCTGATCCTTTATTTGTATTAGTTTGAGACACTAATTCTAATATGTTTTGCATGGGCGAATTAAAAAAGAGGGGCGGAGCAAACACGGGGTGACGGGAAGTGGGGTAAAGTTGAGACCTGTTTGTTGTCGCGGTGGACAATAGTGGATATATATTTTTCCCACCTTTACCTTTGGAAATAAACACTTTTTTTCCTTGGATTACTTTCAACGGGTACCCAGACTCTGCAGGTCTGCATCAAACCTTCAGTACTGGTATCATTTTCCTTTCATTTTGCCGGCTGTGATTTTTGGACTGTGTACTTTAATGAAGGACATTTAGTTTCAACCGCAGGCCTTGAAGTCGGTTTGGATTAATTTTGTGTTTGTGTTACATTTTTTCAAAGTGGGCGCATGCGGCTAATATACAGGTGCGGCTTGTGTACGTACAAAATCGTTTTCCTCTTAAAATGTGGTGGGTGCGGCTTATAATCAGGTGCGCCCTATAGTCCGGAATTTACGGTATGTCTCTGTTATTGACGAAGGAAACGTACCTTCGCAGGACACGCGGTCGCTCCTGAGGTTGTAGCCCACGGTGCAGGAGCAGCTCCGGGTGATCTCGGAAGTGGGGAAGCAGAGCTGAGAACAGCCGCCGTTGTTGACCTGACAAAGGTTTCTCCCTGGAAATTCAGAAATGGCCGAAAGTGGTCATGATCATGTTGGAAGAGCTGGCTAAAATGATGCCGAGTGACGCATTTGAGGGCGTAAGTTAGCATTGGCAGTTAATCACTGAAATGACTGCAAGGTAGGAGCTAGCTAGCTCGCTATACCTAGATACAACCACTAAATCCTTATCCTAAACTTAAACCCTTGACTCTTACCCTTAACTCTAACACTAAATCCAAACAACTAACCTTAACGCTAACCAGTGTTTGAAATAACAGCTGCCTGTACGCCCGGGACGTGTATCTTTTACGTCGGGCGTACAACTTACAAAATGTCTCCGTCCACAACTTTTTCAAGAAAAAAAAATAAAATTAAAAAAAAAATATATATATATATACCGTATTTTCCGCACTATAAGGCGCACCTAAAAGTCTTAATTTTTTTCAAAAGCTGACTATGCGCCTTATAATACAGTGAGCCTTATTTATGGATCAACATTAAGTCGCAAGGTCTCGCAACTTACGCAACAGCCGCCGACTCGATTTTCCCCCGAACGTGGAGTAGTCCGCGGTGTATGCTGGGATTTATATACCGGCGTTTCATTGGCTAACCAATGTGTCAATCATCATTTGAATCGATCGCTATGGCTAAAGGTTATTCGGAGCCTCGGATACGCTAGAGGGCCGAAACAAACCCTGCAATTGGCCGAAAAAGATGTGTCAATCATCGTTAAATCGATCGCCATTGCTGAAGTTATTCGGAGCTCGATTGGCTAGAGGGCCAAAACAAACCCTGCAATTGGCCGAAAAGATGACTGAATAGCAAGCTTGCTAACTACGCCATAAAGAAACATGTTTCATTAGTCTGTATTTGTAAATATTTTACTCTCCTGGATTTACTTCACTCACGGTTGTAAGAAGCCCATGATTGCGTATCATTATTGAACGTGAGAACTTAGGTGAGCTATGCGGCTTTATATTTTCCCGGTATCTTGTTTAGAACGATCTTGATGTTGCTGCGATGATTGAGTGAATTCAACTCAATCCGAGTGTTTATTGTCATATGCACAGTAAAGTTGCTAGCGAAAAAGAAAATAGAAACTAAGGAATGGTTGGCATTTCTTGAATCCAAGACTAACCTTCCGAATGATATTTGAAACGATGCATTTGAGTGACATCGTACGGACACCGCATCCGCACGTGTCTAAGACACGTATTTGCTTCTCTTGGCAGGCTTTGGGAATGTTAAGGGGTAATCAGTTGGACTGAATCATCTGACCTGTTTTGTCGACGTTCCCATTGTAGCGCTTTATAATCCGGTGCGCCTTATCTATGGAAGATATAGGACCAAAAACTATTTTTTGGGGGTGCGCCCTATAACCCGGTGCGCCCTATAGTGCGGGAAATACGGTATATATATAATAATAATAATAATAATAATAATTTCCTTGTATTGTCATTCTGTGTAACAATGTACACAGAACGAATGTCGATTGCACCTGACCCGTTGTAGCGAGCCGATGCAGCCGCAGCCAACATATATATATATATATATATAAAGGTTTTTTTTTTTATTCCGATTTCGAAATCTTTGTTCAGTTTGGGAATTTCGGTACGTTTGGCAATTTGCATACTAGGCAGCCAATCAGAAGCCTGCATCGAATAACTCCGTGCTTCCGGACTTCTCCGGGCATTATAAGGTTGTGCATTTGCATATCATTTTCCAAAGTAGAGGCACAGAGAACACAAGAAAAATGGAGAAGTGGTTAGGAATCAAGCCAAAACCTCAGCCCCAGAAGAAAGATTCAAAGGAAGCTAACAAAACGTATGACGCTCTAAAACGTAAACGTACATTAAAAGCATTGTGGAAAGAGGAGTTCACGTGGCTTGTAGCAAACATTGCATGAATGCAGATGAGTAAATAAAGGTACATACTGATGGCAGATGAAAAACAGCGATGTCATATACATGCAATGAATGTTATAAGTAGATGTATAATAAACTTAATTTTAAAGTGTTGTTCTGTTACATAATTCTGATTATCAATGCTGTAAAGGTTTTGGCTAAATAATACTGTATGAGTGAACCCATTAAACAATCTATGTTCATCGTTGAGACACTTTTTGACTAAAAGCCACATAACAAACTTTAAACACCCAGAAGCTCTAGCAGGAACCTAGAGAATATGTGTCAAATTCACGGTTCACAGGCCACATACGGACCAGGGTATACTTATATCTGGCCCATGAAATCGTTTTAAATGCATCTATTATAATGTCCTGGCAGATAACTCTCAACTACAGGTCCCATAATGCAGTGCTTTAGCTGCTAGGCTGTTGCAAGACGTCTCTGAAACGTTCCTGCTTCAATCGAGTTAGGTGTAGCCTGACCTATAATATTACACTAACCCTAAACTCAGCCATGAGCTTGCGATTACTGTTTTCGATTGCCTAGTCATCAGCCATGGCTCTCTCGCCCCAGAAAAATGAATAATTAGCTCTTCTTCAGCTAATTTTCTATTTTTTCTATTTTCTATTTCTATGTTTTTCTATTTTTAAATTTTCTATTTTCTATTTTTCTAATTTTTCTATTTTTTATTTTTCTGTTTTCTATTTTTTCTATTTCTATTTCTTCTAATTTTCTAATAATCCAGTTTTCCGACCCCTGCTCTAGAGCAACGTTTCTCATCCGCCTGTGCGGTCTAGCGACTGTTTTTGGATTCAATGGAAGAAATGTGCTTTGAACATCTTGCTCTAGAGCACAGGCGTCAAACAGGCAGCCCGCGGGCCAGATCAGGCCTGCAAAGGGATTGAATTTGGCCCGCCGCACTCAGAGAAGCGCAAGAGAAAAACAAGCTGCAGGTTGAAATATGTCAACTTGATGTTGCCAAAGCCAGGTGCCTCTCACAAATACACTCTCACACACTCACACTCTCTCTCTCTCTCTCTCTCTCTCTCTCTCTCTCTCTCTCTCTCTCTCTCTCTCTCTCTCTCTCTCTCTCTCTCTCTCTCTCTCTCTCTCTCTCTCTCTCTCTCTCTCTCTCTCTCTTAACCTCTTTTGCTCTAACTTCCTTTTTTCCTTTTCTCTCTGTTCTCTTTCTCTCTTCATACCCTTCGCGCTTTCTTTTCTCTTTCTCTCCTTCTGTGTTTCTTTTTCTCTTTGGATTCTTTCTTCCTCTCCTTTCTTTTCCCCCTCTCTCACGACTTTTTATCTTTTGTTTCTCACGCTCTCTCCCTCTCTCTCCTTTTCCCTCCCTCTTTCTCTCTCTTTTTCTTTCTCTTTAATCTACTAGCCCGGGCCCCGACAGAATTTTTGATCCATTGTGTGGTCCCCGAGTTAAAATGAGTTTGATACCCCTGCTCTAGAGTGAATTATAAAATAATATTTGAAATGAAGCGTGTGAGCGAAGGGGAAGGCGACGCACCTTTTTGTCCTTCGCGATCGTAGACCTTGATGTGAAGGACCCCGCCGGTCTTGTTTCTCAGATTGACAAAGTTGCGGCCATCCCTCTTGTTGACGCTTCCCAGTTGGGACGATTCATCATCCGCCCACCACAGCTTATTGCCTGAAACAGAGCATAGAAAAAACAGAACGTGGTGAGTGTCCCGTTTTGTTGTTTGCTGTTTGTTTTATGTGTTTGTTTTATTTGGAGTATGTGTGTTTATGTTAGTACACAGGATTTTTGTTTCGTTGTTAATAATAAAATAAAAATGACTTGACTTGTACAGTGCGTGTGTTTTTTAGTGTTTAGTGTTTTGTCGTGTATGTTTTGTTCTATGTGTTTTTGTGTGTTTTGTTTTGGTACGTCATTTTTTTTTGTTTCGTTTGGAGTGGGTTTTGTGTGTTTGTGTTTTGTGTATGTTAATTTTGTGTGCGTTTAGTTTTTAGTGTGTTTTCTTGTGTGTTGTGGGGGATTTTGTTATGCGTGTCTGTTTTGTTCTATGTACAGTGGGACCTCGCTACTTCGCGGTTCCACGTTTGCGGGTTCAGAGCTTCGCGGGTCTACGAAATAATTATAATCAAAGAAATAAAAAAAATTAAAAAGGCATTTTTGAAAAAGCATTACTAAATTTTGTGCAGGATTGGGGAGTAACGGAAGACATGAAACGGAAAAAATAATGTTGGCAAGCTGTTTGGATTGATTTTCATTTTGTTTCTGTCGCATTTTATGTTAGTTTTGCCAGAGATCATAGAGATCAAAGCCAGGAGAGAAAGCTTACCACGTGTTGGGAGTCATCATTTGATTCATATTTACTGTAAATTCCGGACTATAAGCCTCTACTTTTTTTTCCAAATGTTCAACCCTGCGGCTTATCCAGTGATGCGACCAATTTTTATATTTTTTTTAACAGCCGCCAGCGGCGCTCGAGTACAAAAGGTAAGATTTAGACCGGTGGAATATATGTGAAGGTGCTGCAAGCGTGTTTTTGAATAAAGGAGCGTGGGACGACGTCTATATGACAAAGTCTCTTTCCCATACTGGGGAAGACGACTTTAATGACGTCAGTTGTAAGGAGGAAGATGAGCACGGTTTACCATGATTTTTACAATACCGTATTTTTTTTTTAACAGACCCGTTTCCTGTGTTGCGAGCGTGTTCCTAGTAGCGTTTTGCTACCCTTCACAGACACGATTTGGGATGAAGGTTATAATATTATTATTAAAGCTTTGAAAACTCTCTCGGTGTACCGTCTTTCTTTGTAAATATGTGTAACCATGTATAATATGTATTTGCAACTGTATATTTTTGCAATGTATTTATTTTAGAGACTTATTCTGATATGTTTTCCACGGAAAAGAAGGGGCGAATACAACGGGGGCTGATGGGAAGTGGAGTAAAGGTGAGACCTGTTTGTTGTCGCTGCGGACAATAGTGGATATATATATTTCCCACCCTTACCTTAGGAAATATACATTTTTTTTCCCTTGGATTATTTTCCACGGGGCCCGGACTCTGCAGGTCTCCGTCATATCTTAAGTACCGGTATCATTTTACGTTCAATTTGCCGGCTGTTGTTCTTGGACTGTGTACTTCATATTTAGTTACAACTGCGGGACTCAAAATCGGGTTTGAGTTAATTTCGTGATTGTGTTACACGTTTCAATGTGGGCGCATGCGGCTTATATGCAGGTGCGGCTTGTGTAAGTACAAAAGCGGTTATCCTCTTAAAATGTGGTGGGTGCGGCTTATAATCAGGTGCGCTCTATAGTCCGAAATTTACGGTAGTTTCTTTTGTCTTTTATTAGCATATTTGGTATTGAAAGTAATCAAGTTAAAGTAACCCTACCCAACCCTGGTAGTGTCATACATACGTTTTCCATCCCGTGACATTATCAGTTCCGAATTGTTTCGCATAAAATCAATTCTTCCTACTTGAACTAATATCTAGAGCACATGTGTCAAACAGGTGGCCCGTGGGCCAAATCAGGCCCGCTAAGGGATTGAATCCGGGCCGCGAGACAACACTCAGAGAAGCACAAGATAAAAATAAGCTGCAGTTTGTAATATGTCAACTTGATGTTGCCAAAGCCAGGTGCCTTTCACAAAGACACTGTACTTGTGTCTCTCTCTCTCTCTCTCTCTCTCTCTCTCTCTCTCTCTCTCTCTTTGTCTCTCTCTCTCTCTCTATCTCTTTGTCTCTCTCTCTCACTCTCGCTCTCTCTCTCTCCCTCTCTCTTTTCCACCCCTTTTCTCCCACTCTATCTCTGTCTCTTTCATTCTCTGTATCTCTTTCTTTGTTGCTCTTTGTCTCTTTCTCTCTCTGTGTCTTTTAACCTCTTTTGCTCTAACTTCCTTTTTTCCTTTTCTCTCTTTTCTCTGTCTCTCTTCCTACCCTTCGCGCTTTCTTTTCTCTTTTCTCTCCTTCTGTCTTTCGATTTCTCTTTGGATTTTTTTCTTCTTCTCCCTATCTTTTCCCCCTCTCTCACGACTTTTTACCTTTTGTTTCTCACGCTCTTTCCCTCTCTCTCTCTTTTTCTTTCTTTGTCCCGCCCTCTCTCCTTTTCCCTCCCTCTTTCTCTTATTTCTTTATCCCTCTTTTTCTTTCTCTTGAATCTACTAGTCCGGCCCCCGACAGAATGTTTGTTCTATCGTGTGGCCCCCCGAGTTGAAATGAGTTTGACACCCCTTGATCTAGAGGTTCAGCGGCGCCCGGTTACCAAAGCTAGCATCGGCGCAAGTGACAGTCGACAGGAAGTTTACAAAAAAACACTTGACCCCGGAGGCCGCGCGGGCCCAGATTAGCTTTTGCGCTCCATGCTAATTCGCCGCCGCGGGGGCGCTCTGGCTAGTTGTGATTGCTCGCCCGTGGCACATCATATTCAATTTCCACATCAAGCGCTCGTTAGATTCAAGGCTAGCGCATGCTGATGAATGGTCGGGCTTCTAAAAGCTGGGCTCCCCTATATCCCTCCAGCCAATCCAATTACCGCACAGCCATAGGACGGTATAATGTATAAGCACCCCCCCTTCTCATCTATCACGGCGTTTATAATATACAAGAAAACAAATGGATGGATTTTCATCCTGGAGCTATCCGGCACGAAAGAGCTAATTCGTTTCAAAGCCTTTTTACTTCCGCTTTTAGCCCCGATCGAAACATCCGCCCTTGTTGGTTTACTCTCCCGGATGAACCTTAACGACGTCAAACGGAAACAACTACCGTAAATTCCGGACTATAGAGCGCACCTGATTATAAGCCGCACCTACCACTTTTTAAGTGATTTGCCACTTTTGTACTTACACAAGCAGCACCTGTGTGCAAGCCGCGTGCGCACGCATTAAAACTTGTCACACAATCACAAGTTTAACCCAGACCGGGCTGTAAGTTCCACGATCGTAACTAAATAAATAGTAGACAATCTTAGAACCGCAATCGGCATCATGAATTGAAAATGATACCCGTGATTAACGTATGATGCAGACTTGTAAAGTCGGGTCCCGTTGAAAGTAATCCAAGGAAACAAAATGTATATTTCCAAAGTTAAGGGTGGGAAAAACATATATCCACTATTGTCCGCTGCGACAACAGACAGATCTACCGGTAACTCAGCTTTACCCCACTTCTCATCAGCACGCGTTTGCTCCGCCCCTTCTTTTTGATTCGCTCGTAGAACACATAACAGAATAAATCTCTAAAATAAATACATTACAAAAATACAGTTGCAAATACATATTTTACATGGTTACGCATATTTACGAAGAAAGACGGTACACCGAGTGAGTTTTCAAAGTTTTAATAATAATAATAAAACTTTCATCCCAAACCGTGCCTGTGAAGGGTAGCAAAACGCTACTAGGAACACGCTCGCAATGCATCAAACGTGTCTGTCAAAAGAAAGCATTCCGTAATTGTGAAATTCACGGTGGATCGCCCTCAACTTCCTCCTCATAACTATCGCCATCAAGGGCGTCTTCCTCAATTTTGGAACGTACCTTTCCTTTACAGACAATGTATGCAAAAACTTAGAGGTTGCAGTCTTTTTTGGCGCACATATTCTACTGGTCTTAACCTTACCTTTTGTACTCCAACGCCGCTGGTGGCCGTTAGACAAATTACATAAATTAGCCGCTTCACTGAATAAGCCGCAGGGCTGAACATTTGGGAAAAAAGTAGCGGCTTATAGTCCGGAATTTACGGTAATTGACGGTGACAGGATGGTCACCCGTAGTTAGATTCGCCCAAACGTTTGTTTATGCTATTGATCTTTGAGTTCTACAATTAGCTTGCAACACTAGCAATGACCACACTATTAGCTTAGCTTCTAACATTTAATTCAGATCTATAGAAATACAATCAAGGGATAATGCTTGTTGCACAGGGCAAAGTCAGTTACGCTTGCACTGCATCAAGCTAGCAGTTGATTCGACCGATACACACGTTTATTTGTTTGTAAACATTGTGACATAACCGATGGGAGGAGCTTAGTCTAGAGCAGGGGTGTCAAACTCATTTTAACTCAGGGGGCCACACGATAGAACAAACATTCTGTCGGGGGCCGGACTAGTAAAGAAAAAAAGAAAGAAAGAAATAAGAGAGAGGGGGAGGGAAAAGGAGAGAGGGCGGGACAAAGAAAGAAAAAGAGAGAGAGGGAGAGAGCGATAGAAACAAAAGATAAAAAGTCGTGAGAGAGGGGGAAAAGAAAGGGAGAGGAAGAAAGAAATCCAAAGAGAAATAGAAAGACAGAAGAGAAAGGGTATGAAGAAAGAAAAGAGAGAAAAGGAAAAAAAGGAAGTTAGAGTAAAAGAGGTTAAAAGACACAGAGAAAGAGACAAAGAGCAACAAAGGAAGAGAAAAAAAGAAACACAGAGAGTGAAAGAGACAGAGTGGGAGAAAAGGGGTGCAAAAGAAAGAGAGAGATAGAGAGAAAGAGAGAAACAAATACAAGTACAGTGTCTTTTAGAGAGGCACCTGGCTTTGGCAACATCAAGTGGACATATTTCAACCTGCAGCTTGTTTTTCTCTTGCGCTTCTCTGAGTGTTGTCTCGCGGGCCCAAAAGTCAATCCCGTAGCGGGCCTGATTTGGCCCGCGGGCCGCCTGTTTGACACCTGTGGTCTAGGTTCAAAAGCTAGGGCAAGACAATACAGTATGTCAACAAGAGTGGAGCTTATTATCATGAAAATGGACGGCAGACGTTACGGTTTGATATCCAAACAGCCGAAGCTGGAGGCAAAACAATACTTGCACTGGTAAGAGGACAGAGGAAACGAAAGCTGTAGATGTTGCTAGTTGTCGTCATGCTGTGTGTTCGGGTGTAAAGGATTTTATAAATTTAACTATAAAGGATTCTATATGATTGACTACAAGTTACATGTATTCAGTTTAATGCAAATAAGATATTCACTGACTGTGCTTTAGTTCAATGTACAATAAAAGGTCAGGGCAGACTTTGTGGAATGCATAAATTGAAGTTGTTTTGTCTGGGGCACTTATGATAACAGTAGGCCTGGGTGTGCTGACGCAGGACAACCAGAGATTGTTGGGCACAAAAAAACTGCCTTGGCACGCCCATGAGAGGAGCCAAAACACCAGCATGCGGGGAGAAGATAACCAATAAGAGAAAGCTAAAGTTAGCTGCAGATGACACATAGCCAATGGAGGAATAGTAGGATGTCTTTGCTTTGTTTGTTGAAATGTATAAATGATCCCGGGTAACGCGGATGGGGGCCGTCTCCTGTTTATACTGCTGTTAGGAATAATAGAAATCCTCCCCCGTGTGGTCCTTCCTGGTCATTTCTCTCTCAAAAAACGACCGCGCATAATGGTTGGATGATTGTAGTTAAATCCCAACAGGTGCCAGAATCGGAGAAAAAAACTTTAGTGATCGTAAACTGAAGTTTTACAGGATCCTTGCGGACACTGCTGATCAAAAAAATGAAGAGAGTTGTGCTTAAATGCACCAAAGTCAAAAGATTGGACCGAGGCACTCATCAAAATAGCTCGGGTTTGCAGCACACACTATGCATATCAGATAGAACTTATTATCTTGTTATCCACTTTTGTTGATTGTCTAGTATTTTTACAATATTCGGATGATGTTACTGATTCCATTTTCCAACTAACTGCATCGGATTACAATTTTAAAGGTAACCCTCCCAACCTCGGTTTGTACACCGTGACAAATTTACTTGTCAAGCCACAGTGAAATGTCTTTCGCTCACAAAGATGGTAACGTCTTTATTCGAAACAATTTCCTCCACGTTAATTGTGATCGATGGTGACCGGCGAACACGATTTTGCTGTTGGACCATACCTGCTAATTTGACGCAACAACGCCATTATTCTCTGTCACCGTCCTCTCTCGCTTCCGTTTGTAAGCGCAGTAATAAAACCTTCTCGAAACTGAAAGTGTTTTTGAATAAATATTCAAACAAAAGACGGAACGCTCTGTTGTGGCTTTCCTGCTAGCATGTTTCTTGAAACGTACTAAAGGATTTTATACAATTGACTATAAAGTATTTTATACGATTGATTCATAATGCAATGAAGATTTTCACTGAGTAGGCTTTAGTTAAATGACAGGTCAGGCTGTTCCAAATGCAGAATATTTTGTCTAGTTCTGTTGATTACAGGACTCTGACGGAGGACGGCAGGCGTTGTTTTGAGAAACGCTAGGTGCTGTTTTGAGTACCCCAGACATCGGGACTCTCTTCTACAAGATGGTGAAGCCCAGGGGGCTTCTTTGGCGCGCCCATGGGAGGAGTCGGCACGCCATTATGCGGGGAGAAGATGGCCAATAGGAGAAAGCTAAAGGACTTCAGAAGAGGGCTTCCCAGAGTCTCCAACGTCACTAATTCAGCCGTTTTCGATGGAGTAGACTTAGTTCAATTGTTAGGGAAATTAAATCGGACCCCGTGTGTAAATGTCGGCTTCCTGTTCATCTTTTCCCTAAAGAAACAAGCGCGCATAAATTGATGGGTGAATGTAAGTTGTGTTTGGCTAATGGAGTCAGATAACTAATTCGAACAATTAGGTAAACGGTACATTTTGATATTTAATTCCAACAGTACGTACTCTAACCAAAGCAACTCACCCATCACGGCGAGGGCGGTCCCTTTGGTCAGATCCTTCTTGAGAGTTTCCAGGACTTCTAGTCCACTTCCGTCTAGGTTGCAGCGGTTGATGGTTTTATTAGCCGAACTGATCCAGTAGAGCTTGTTAGCCCCGTAGTCCAGCGATAGACCTGATCATAAAAAAAGGGAGATTTGTAGTTACGTATAATTGATGATTGTTGATGTTGCTCAAACATACCCCATTGGCACAACATTATATCATTCCTGTTACATTTTCGACTAAGTCCAAATCCTTCAACTTTGTTCTCGCTCATTCAACCCAATTTCCTTTCCTAGTTTTTATATGCACAATTATAAGTCGATAAATATCGAAACACATAATGGGCAACTAAGACATCATAGTTAGAAAAGTACGTATAGAGTAACAGCAAAATAGTACAATAGATAAATGGTACGATAGATACGTAGTCCGATGGACGGACGCACGCAAGAATAGACAGACGGACAGACAGGCAGACAGGTAGACAGAGACAGGCAGGGAGAGACAGAGACAGAAACAGACATAAACAGCCAGAGACAGACAGAGACAGAGACAGAAACAGAGACAGAAACAGAGACAGAAACAGAGACAGACAGAGACAGACAGAGACAGACACAGACAGACACAGACAGAAACAGACACAGACACAGACAGACGCAGATGCAGACGCAGACAGACAGACGCAGACAGACAGAGAGACAAACGCAAACAGACAGAAAGACACACAGCGACAGACAGAGACAGACAGAGACAGAGACAGAAACAGAGACAGAAACATAGACAGAAACAGACAGAGACAGACACAGACAGAAACAGACACAGACACAGACACAGACAGACGCAGATGCAGACGCAGACAGACAGACGCAGACAGACAGAGAGACAGACGCAAACAGACAGAAAGACACACAGCGACAGACGGAGACAGACAGAGACAGAGACAGCCAGAGACATAGACAGCCAGAGACAAACAGAGACAGACACAAGACAGACACAGACACAGACTGACAGACGCAGACAGACAGAGACAGACAGAGACAGACAGACAGACGGACGGACAGACAGACGCAAACAGACAGACAGATAGACGCAGACAGACAGACGCAGACAGACAGACAGAAATATAGATTAGATAACCAGGACACAGCTGATTCTCACGGTTAGAATAATTCTAAGCATTAATGGTCCTTATTAGAATTTATTCTATCTTCCATACAAGTAGTTGCAAAACTTGGTTGGGTCTCTTCTCTACCTTTTCATAGTTTGCGCTGGATAGCTCGGCCATAATCAGCAGACACTACTTGTTGGAAATAATCCAGTTATTTATGTTACTCATTAGAATAGATTTTGATTTACTATAGCACAACTTGGTCGTGTCTCCTCTCTACCTTTTTATAATGTGTGCGAGACACTGGATAGCTCGGCCATAATCAGCAGACAATACTTGTTGGAAATCTTCCAGTTATTTGTGTTACTCATTACAATAAATTTAGATTTTCTATAGCACAACTTGGTCGTGTCTCCTCTCAACCTCTTTATAATGTGTGCGAGACACTGGATAGCTCGGCTATAATCAGCAGACACTAATTGTTGGAAAACCTCCTCTTATTTGTGTTACTCATCAGAATAGATTTTGACTTTCTATAGCACAACTTGGTTGTGTCTCCTCTCTACCTCTTTATAATGTGTGCGAGACACTGGATAGCTCGGCTATAATCAGCAGCCACTACTTGATGGAAATATTCCAGTTATTTATGTTATTGATGAGAATAGATTTTGACTTTCAATAGCACAACTTGGTCGTGTCTCCTCTCTACCTCTTTATAATGTGTGCGAAACACTGGATAGCTCGACAATAATCAGTAGACACTACTTGTTGGAAATATTCCAGTTATTTATGTTACTGATGATAACAGATTTTGATTTTCTATAGCACAACTTGGTCGTGTAGCGGTTCTACTTCGTCATGATGTCCGCGAGGCACTGGGGAGCTTAGCCATTTTCCGTCGATGCTGCTTTAGACAAAAAACGTAAGCGTTTATGTTTTCTTCTTTTTCGTCCTTGAGTAAGAAAAAAAAAAAGACCGGACAGCTCACTAATCCTACCCCCCAAAAACAGGGCTTTCACATTTGTCAAATTGCTTTGGAAATAAAGTAAGAACCTGAGCAGTAAAAATCCTAAGCGATTAAGTTTTAATTAAAAAGAGTGCTAAAAGACACACGCTGGGCACTTAAAAGCCGAGATCAGCGGGTGAGATTTTTAAAATCTATTTGCGGACGGCTCCCGCCGAGATCTGGATTTATGTCCGAGCGATTCACAATGCATCGTTCATTTATTTTGGTCCCGGGGTCAAACCCGTCCTCCTAAATGAAGTCCGTGAATCACGGCGCCTCCTGCTGACAGGAGCAGAAAAAGACCGTCGTGTCGACCTTCAGATCATTAACAACGACCTTTGTTTTGTTGCAGCTAAAATTGCTGGCTGGCTTTTTCACTTCATCTTCACTTCAGAATCTGTAATAGTCATTTATTTCGAAAGAAATTCAAAAGTGAACACAACTTTCTGGAGTATTTCTGTAGTATTACTGTCATAATATTTTTTGTAGTATTTGTATCATTTATTTCACAACATTTCTGTAGAAGTATTTCAGAAGTAATTTTATCGTAATATTTCCGAAGATTTTCTGTCGCATTCTTTTGGGATTTTTGTAGATTATCTGTAGTATTTCCCTAGTATTTCCAAAGTAATATTCTTGTAGCATTTCTTGAGTAGCTTTGTAATATTACTCTAGCTGTATATTTGTAGTGTGTCTGTTGTAATATTTCTGAAGTTGTATTTTCGTAGTAGTATTTTTGTAAAAATTTTTTCACAATATTTCTGTAGAAGTGTTTCAGAAGTAATTTTATAGTAGTATTATTGTAGTAGTATTTTATGATACACATTTATTTCACAATATTTCTGTTGAAGTATTTTAGAAGTAATTTTATAGTAGTATTTCCGTAGATTTTCTGTCGTTTTATTTTTTGTATTTTTGTAAATTTTATGTAGTATTTCCGTAGTATTTCCATCGTAATATTCTTGTAGTATTTCTTGAGTAATTTTGTAATATTACTCTAGTTGTAGTGTGTCTGTTGTGATATTTCTGAAGTTGTATTTTTGTAGTAGTATTTTTGTATCATTTATTTCACAATATTTCTGTAGAAGTGTTTCAGAAGTAATTTTATAGTAGTATTTTTGAAGTAGTATTTCATTTATTTCACAATATTTCTGTAGAAGTATTTCAGAAGTAATTTTATAGTAGTATTTCCGAAGATTTTCTGTCGTATTTCTTTTTTTTTTTGTAGATTTTCTGTAGTATTTCCATCGTAATATTTTTGTAGTATTTCTTGAGTAATTTTGTAATATTACTCTAGTTGTAGTGTGTCTGTTGTAATATTTCTGAAGGTGTATTTTGGTAGTAGTATTTTTGTATAATTGATTTCACAATATTTCTGTAGAAGTGTTTCAGAAGTAATTTTATAGTAGTATTTTTGAAGTAGTATTTCATTTATTTCACAATATTTCTGTAGAAGTATTTCAGAAGTAATTTTCTAGTAGTATTTCCGAAGATTTTCTGTCGTATTTCTTTTTTTTTTTGTAGATTTTCTGTAGTATTTCCGTAGTATTTCCATAGTAATATTCTTGCAGTATTTCTTGAGTAACGTCGTAATATTACTTACTATTTGTGTCTGTCTTGAAGTTGTATTTTTGTAGGAGTATTTTTGTATCATTTAATTCACAATATTTCTGGAGAAGTATGACAGAAGTAATTTTATAGAAGTATTTCCGTAGATTTTTCGTCGTATTTTTTTGTAGATTTTCTTTGGTATTTTCGTAGTATTTCCATACCAATACTGTTGTTGTATTTCTCTACTCTAGTTGTATATTTGTAGTGTGTCTGTTGTAATATTTCTGAAGTTGTATTTTTGTAGTAGTATTTCTGTATCATTTCTTTCTAAATATTTCTGTTGTATTTCAGAAGTAATATTTCCTAAGATTTTCTGTCGTATTTCTTTTTTTTGGTAGATTTTCTGTAGTATTTACGTAGTATTTTCATAGTAATATTCTTGCAGTATTTCTTGAGTAACGGTGTAATGTTACTTACTAGTTGTGTATTTTGTAGTGTGTCTGTCCTGAAGTTGTATTTTTGTAGGAGTATTTTTGTATCATTTATTTCACAATATTTCTGTAGAAGTATTTCAGAAGTAATTTCATAGTAGTATTTTGTAGTATTTCTGTAGTTTTTCTGTCGTATTTTTTTGTATTTTCGTAGATTTTCTGTAGTATTTCCGTAGTCATATTCTTGTAGTATTTCTTGAGTAGCTTTGTAATATTACTCTTGTTGTATATTTGTAGTGTGTCTATTGTAATTTTTCTGAAGTTGTATTATTGTAGTAGTGTTTTTGTATAATTTATTTCACAATATTTCAGAAGTAATTTTATAGTAGTATTTTTTGTAGTATTTCTGTAGTGTTTTTGTAGATTTTCTGTATTATTTCCTTAGTATTTCCATGGTCATATGCTTGAAGTATTTCTTGAGTAACTTTGTAATATTACTCTAAAATTGCTCAGATATTTTCACTTTTTTCATCTCAAAATTTGTAGTGTGTCTGTTGTAATATTTCTGAAGTTGTATTTCTGTAGTAGTATTTTTGTAGCCTTTATTTCACAAAATTTCTGTAGAAGTATTTCAGAAGTAATTTTATAGTAGTATTTCCGTAGATTTTCTGTCGTATTTTTTTTAATTTTTGTAGATTTTATGTAGTATTTCCGTAGTATTTCCATAGTCATATTCTCATAGTATTTCTTGAGTAACTTTGTAATATTACTGTAGTTGTATATTTGTAGTGTGCCTGTTGTAATATTTCTAAAGGAGTGTTTTGGTACTATAGTATTACTGTGGTGGTATTTTTGTAGTAATTCTATAGTATCTTTTTTCTTTTCAGAATGAAAGCAAACTAATAAATTAGGTCGCTGTTTTTAAGTTCCTCAATTTGATGTTGATTTTTGAGATGTTGTATAATTTTTGTAGTAATTCCATAGTAGTATTTGGAAGTATTGCTTGCTTTGTAATATATATATATAATAGTTGTATTTTTGTAGTGTGTCTGTTGTAATATTTCTGTAATGGTGTTTTGTACTATAATATTACTGTGGTAGTATTTTTGTAGTATTTCTATAGTGTTTTTTATTTTTAGAATGAAATAAAAATAATATATTAGGTCCCTGTTTTTAAGTATATTAACTTAATACTGATTTTTTTTCTTAAATGTCGTTGTATTTTTGTAGTATTTCCATAGCAGTATTTTTGTAGTATTTCTTGAGTAACTTTGTAATATTACTGTAGGTGTATTTTTGTAGTGTTTCTATAGTATCTTGTTTCTTTTTAGAATGAAAGCAAAATAATAATAATATATGAGCTCCCTCTTTTTAAGTTCCTTAATTTGATATTTATTTTGTAGGAATTTTGTAGTATTTTTGTCGAATTTATGTAGTAGTAATTTTGGTTGTAGACATACAAATAGACAATGGAGACAAAATGGAACCTCGCCCCCAAAAATTCTATTAGTAGCACTTTATTTACTACATTATGTTATATTTTGACTGTTTTTGTTCGGCGGGCCAATGAAAAAGCGTGAAGAGCATGTGGCCCACGGGCCGTAGTTTACCCACCCCTGCGCTCAGGGTCCTAAAAGAGCAAATTACGGGTACTGACCGACGGGTTCCCGTTGGTTTTGGTGTAGGACCTTGCTGTTACTTCCGTCCATGTTGGCCATGTTGATGGTGTTGCCGTCCGTCCAGTACAATTTCCTGGGGGTAAGTGAAGATTTAAGACCCCCATTTTCTTCACAGGATCAGAAAATCAATATGACGCTCATAACCAATTCTATTAGAAATAGTAGTTTTTTCCTTTACTCTGCTGTGAACTTGTCTGGTAAAATGACCCAAAAATACTACTTATACTTACAGTGTGAAAGAAGTACCAGTTAGATATATGTTAATATAATACAAAGGTAGTAAACATGTTTTTATATATTTATTAAAAGGCTTCTTGTGTGTGTGGTAAACATATTTTAGAAAAAAATGCTGAGTCGACAATAGCGGCCAAGCTCCACTTTATTCCAAAACAGAGTAAAAGTGAAATTAGCAAATGCATTTGGGTTTGCCATGGTCCCCAAAAATGTTGTGTGGGTTTTTTGCTACTTTTTCCCTTTTTTATTTTCTTTGTTTTTGTATGTGTTTGTCTTGCTGTCGGTCACCCCTCTTAAAGGGACATGACCAGGGTAGGTAGGGTAGGTAGGTAGGTAGGAGGGTAGATGTCTAGATAGATAGATGTCTAGATAGATAGATAGATAGATAGATAGATAGATAGATAGATGTCTAGATAGATAGATAGATGTCTACTGTAGATAGATGTCTAGATAGATGTCTAGATAGATAGATGTCTAGATAGATAGATGTCTAGATGTCTAGATAGATAGATGTCTAGATGTCTAGATAGATAGATAGATAGATAGATAGATGTCTAGAAAGATAGATAGATGTCTAGAAAGATAGATAGATGTCTAGATAGATAGATGTCTGGATATATGTCTAGATAGATAGATGTCTAGATAGATAGATGTCTAGATAGATAGATGTCTAGATAGATAGATAGATAGATAGATAGATAGATAGATGTCTAGATAGATAGATGTCTAAATAGATAGATAGATGTCTAGATAGATAGATAGATAGATAGATAGATAGATGTCTAAATAGATAGATAGATGTCTAGATAGATAGATGTCTAGAAAGATAGATAGATGTCTAGATAGATAGATGTCTGGATATATGTCTAGATAGATAGATGTCTAGATAGATAGATGTCTAGATAGATAGATAGATAGATAGATGTCTAGATAGATAGATGTCTAAATAGATAAATAGATGTCTAGATAGATAGATGTCTAGAAAGATAGATAGATAGATGTCTGGATGGATAGATGTCTAGATAGATAGATAGATGTCTACTGTAGATAGATGTCTAGATAGATGTCTAGATAGATAGATGTCTAGATAGATAGATGTCTAGATGTCTAGATAGATAGATGTCTAGATGTCTAGATGTCTAGATGTCTAGATAGATAGATAGATAGATAGATAGATAGATAGATAGATGTCTAGAAAGATAGATAGATGTCTAGAAAGATAGATAGATGTCTAGATAGATAGATGTCTGGATATATGTCTAGATAGATAGATGTCTAGATAGATAGATGTCTAGATAGATAGATGTCTAGATAGATAGATAGATAGATAGATAGATGTCTAGATAGATAGATGTCTAAATAGATAGATAGATGTCTAGATAGATAGATGTCTAGATAGATAGATAGATAGATGTCTAAATAGATAGATAGATGTCTAGATAGATAGATGTCTAGAAAGATAGATAGATGTCTAGATAGATAGATGTCTGGATATATGTCTAGATAGATAGATGTCTAGATAGATAGATGTCTAGATAGATAGATAGATAGATAGATAGATGTCTAGATAGATAGATGTCTAAATAGATAGATAGATGTCTAGATAGATAGATGTCTAGAAAGATAGATAGATGTCTAGATAGATAGATGTCTGGATATATGTCTAGATAGATAGATGTCTAGATAGATTGATAGATGTCTAGATAGATAGATGTCTAGGTAGATAGATAGATGTCTAGATAGTTAGATGTCTAAATAGATAGATAGATGTCTAGATAGATAGATGTCTAGATAGATGTCTAGATAGATAGATGTCTAGATAGATAGATATATGTCTAGATAGATGGATGTCTAGATCGATGTCTAGATAGATGGATGTCTAGATAGATAGATAGATGGATGTCTAGATAGATGCCTAGACAGATGTCTAGATAGATGCCTAGACAGATGTCTAGATAGATGCCTAGATGTCTAGATAGATGTCTAGGTAGATAGATAGGTAGATAGGTAGATAGATAGATGTCTAGATAGATAGATAGATAGATAGAGTTCAATAGACTCAGTCAACCACTAAAAGTAGAATTTTACCGGAAAAATCACAATGACCCAGCACTGGTGAGATATTTTAAGAACAGGACCCTGGCTGTAGACGCACTCACCCTTTGGCGGGGTGAACCAGGAGGCAGCCGGGTTTATCGATGCCGTGGACGACGGACGTCTTCAGGGAACCGTCCAGGCGAGCGACATTGATCTGCGACTCGTCGTTTTCTGAGCTGAGCCAATATAAGTTGCGCGAAAGCCAGTCCAGAGCCAGACCTTTGCAGTTCACCATGTCTGTCCAAAAACATGAATTGTGAATTCCGGTTTTAGACGAGTGGACCCTCACATCCCACGGACTGATATGAACCAAGCTATGCACAGACTCTCGGAAAACCTAAACTCATTCAGTGACTTTATATATAAACATACCTATCAAGCTGTACGTTTTTGCCGCACAAAGTATGTTTATTATGCACTTTAAGACATGTACGACGTACAAGAAAATCTGTACGGAAAAACGCAAATTCATTAATTATGGGTACCATCCGGTCAACACCAACTATCACGAAACGGCAAATCAATCAAGTCAAACCAGTTCGCCGCGGTAGCCTCTATCTCGGTATCGTTTTTCGTTGCAAACGATGCGAGCGGTTTCAAGCTACTGTGCGCATGCGTCTGCCGGATTTCACGTGGTAGTTGTGTAGTGAAAGGTAGTCCGTCTCTTTTTAGAGAACCGGCTTTTTCGGCTCAACTCATTCAATAGAGCCGACTCTCCAATGGCTCACTTGCTTTGATGCATTATATTACGAATGATGATGTTGTATAAAGAAGTTAAGAAAAAAAGAAAGTATAAAAGGAAAAAAAATGAAAAAAGACAGGTTTGTGGTTATCCCTTTAATCAGTATATTACCAACAATAATTTAATGCAGAACATTATTAATAATTTGAATAATAAAATGTATTATTCTACTTACCGTTTTTTCCGCACTATAAGGCGCACCTAAAGGCCTTTATTTTTTTCAAAAGCTGACCATGCGCCTTATAATACAGTGCGCCTTATATATGGATCAATATTAAGTCGCAAAGTCTTGCAACTAAGGCAAGCAGCCGCCGACTCGATTTTCCCCCGAAGGCGAAGTCGTCCGCGGTGTATGCTGGGATTCATATACCGGCGTTTCATTGGCTAACCAATGTGTCAATCATCATTTGAATCAGTCACTATTGGCTAAAGTTATTCGGAGGTAAAGGGGGCGGATCCTTTTTATCATTTTCAGGCTCGCATAGGCTAAAGGGGCGAAACAAAGCCTGCAATTGGCCAAAAAAGATGAATGTGAATCACACGTTGGGTTGCACTACGGCATAGAGAAAACATTTTTTACTATTCTGTATTTGTAACTATTTTACTCTCCTGGATTTACTACACTCATGGTTGCAAGAAGACCACGGTTACGTATCATTATTGAACGTGATGGCTGCAAGAGAACTTAGGTGAGCTATGCGGCTTTATATTTTCCCGGTATCTTGTTTTAGAACGATCTTGATGTTTCTGTGATGAGTCTATTTTTAAACTCAATTCAAATCAAAGTGTTTATTGTCATATGCACAGTAAAGAACCCCGTTTCCCTGCACAATAAAATTCTTACTTTGCTGTCCACACAGTTGCCAGCAAAAAATGAAATGGAAACTAAGAAATGTTTGGCATTTCTTGAATCCCAAGACTCTAACCTTCCGAATGATGGAACGATGCATTTGAGTGACATCGTACGGACACCGCATCCGCACGTGTCTACGACACGTATTTGCTTCTTTGCAAGCTTTGGGAATGTTAAGGGGGTAATCAGTTGGACTGAATCATCTGACTGTTTTGTCCACATTCCCATTGTAGCGCCTTATAATCCGGTGCGCCTTATGTATGGAAAATATAGGACCAAAACCTATTTTTTGGGGATGCGCCCTATAACCCGGTGCGCCTTATAGTGCGGAAAATATGGTAATTCTATTTACATGTATTTTTTCCTTCTACAGTGAACGTCCAAGCGACTTCATTTTTGAACTTTTTTATAATAAACCTCATTCATGTCGAGCAACTCAGTATCTCACAACAAAATGTCAACACATGTACAATATAACATGTGAAACTACATAAACAAACATGTCTGAAAAAAAAAATATGGTGTAAGATTTTTTTTGTATTTAGTAAGGGAAAATACGACAGTTTGTAAGGGGAGCCCTGGAGCTTGACAGGTATGTATAAATACGTTTTCAGAAGCATTGTCCCAGAGTGCCAAGACATAAAAACATGTTGTTGTTGTTTTTAAACTCATCTAAAGGCTTTGGTGTTACCGAACAGTGAGTATCAAGCCCCTGGGAGTGATTTCCATACGATAAATGACCTTTAGGTGCTTGTTTTTAACCTTTTGTGCATACTTCAATATCTAAACAATGATTTTCATAAACACAAGGGCGAGATAGGTCTCCGGTGCTGTGGAATGCTCTGCCCTCTGAGATTGGTTCTGCAACCTCAGTTGAAGTGTTTAAATCTAGGTTTCTACGCTTCTACTCAATAGCTTGTGAATGATGTTGACCTCAGGAAGCTGTCAACCGGGAATTCTGTTATTACCTATATTCAGGTTGATGATGTCTGTGTATTACAGTGGAACCTCGGTTTTCGAACGCCTCTCAGTTCGAACAAATCGGTGTTCGACCAAAAATTTAGAGAAATTGTTGCTTCGCTGTTCGGTCAAAAAATCGGAGTTCGAACGCCGGTACGCTAGGGTGCGATGCTGAGCGGCGTACGGGTGTTTTAGCCCCTAATTTTGCCTCAGAAGAAGGTCGGTGCAAGCAGGACAGGATATGAAAGAGGTGTACGAATTTCCGATCTTGCTAGTGAATACAGCATGGCTAAATCTACGATCAGTACGATAGTAAAGAATAAGGAGGCTGTGAAATCGAGTGATGCGGCTAAGGAAGTTAGCGCTATAAGCAAGCAACTGCCGCAAGTTTTGGAAGAGGTTGAAAAACTTTTAATGATTTTTCTCTCCCCACCGTCCACCACAAAGGTAAGAAATCCTATTCATAATCCTTTTTTTAAATTTTTACACGTTCATGTTAGCGTAATCTTTCGTACGGAAGATTACGCTAACGCGGACGTACGATTAGCCTGGGTTAGCTTCATGTTTACGTTCATGGTAAGAATTCAGGGTGTTGGAACGGATTAAAACGATTTTACATTACTTTTAATGGGAAAAACGTTTTTCCGTGATCGACCAAATCGGTTTTCGAACAGGGTTCTGGAACGGATTATGGTCGAGAACCGAGGTTCCACTGTACTTGCTATTGTAACATCCATTGCAGCCTGGTCATTCTGGAAGGGGCATGACCTTCTGTGCGGTCCCTTCTCAAGGTTTCTCCATTTCATCATGCTGAGGTATTGAGTTTTCCATTGCCCATATGTAGGTTTTAGATCAGGGGATGGTGTAATAGTAGTGTGTAGCCTGTACAACCCTGATTGTTATTAAGGTCGTTACTGTCATGATTGTTGATTGGTTCAGAGACTCCTTTTTTCCAAAAGGAAGCCGTCAGACCGTTTGCGAACCTATGTTCCCAGCTAGGCAAGCTCATACCTTCCAACATTTTCTTGCCCTGTTTTCTCCTGCCTGATACCGGTTGCCGACCTGTTTCTGGACCCGTTTCTGCCCTGATCTGCCATTCCGACCACCGACCTGTTTTGCCCCGTTTCCTGCCTGATACCTGTTGCCGACCTCTTTTCTGAACTCGATACCGCCCTTGCTCTATCGTCCTGACTAGTGATCAGTATCCCTGCAGTCTACGATTATCCTCGCTTGACATGGAAGTGCCACTTCCACGTTCCAGCCACCTGCTACCCGTGATCGTCAATCATCGGATCGTGGAGCAAGCCCTGCTCTTTCTCTTTATCAATAAAACTGAGTAAACGAACGCTACTGGGTCCTAGCTCCGTTTCTGGCTTGTGACCGTTACAAATTAACGTGACTTGACTGAATGGTAGGAATTGTTGTCCACACATCGAGGAGCCCTCACTTCCTTCAGTTGCCTTGGCTTACCCTGTTCAGCAATTGAGAGGGTGTAGGCAGCCCCTAGTGACCAGTGTTTATGGGAAGCATTGTTTAGATAAAGAAGTATGCAAAAAAACACAAACAAACAAAAAGTACCAAAGTGAAGCTATTCCTTGAAATGTATCCTTTCACAAAAAGCCGTGTTATCCTCAGACGTTTTCTTGGTAATGAACATTTTTGAATCAGAAATGTTCAACTATTGTTTAAAATTGTTAAAAGCTTAAAACACATTTTTTTTCTAATGAAAGCTAAGGGTGAAATAATTTTTTATAACCAACCGACTGACCGACCGGCGGACTGGCGTGCCAACTGACCTGTAAACAGACCATCCGACCGACATAGCTGACCTACTTACCTACAGACCGACCGACCCATGTACCAACTGACCTACAAACTGACCGACATACTAAATCACCTACCAACCTACTTACCTATCGACCTACCAACCTGCCGAACTACTTGTCGACTGAACTTATAACCCACCTGCCGACCTACCTACCAACTGACTTACCAATTGACCAATCCACCTGCCGACCGACCCACCTACCAACTGACTTACCAATTGACCAACCCACCTGCCAACCGATCCACCTACCTACTGACCTACCGACCGAAGGACCAACCTGCCGACCGACCTACCTCCCTACCAATTGACCAACCCACCTACCTACCCACGTACTTACCTACACACCTTCTGACCTACCAACCTACCTACGTACCTACCTATTGAGTGATTGACTAAAAAACAACAAACCGACTTACCGCCCTACCTACCTACCTGCCAAATTACTTGCCGACTGACCTTATAACCCACCTACCGACCTACCTACCAACTGACTTATCAATTGACCAACCCACCTGCCAACCGATCCACCTACCTACTGACCTACCTACCTACCTACGTACCAACCTACCTATTGAGTGATTGACCGACCAACTCACTTATCTATCTACCTACCTACCAATCTACCGATTCTAATTTAATCCCAAGTGTTGTGTTTTTTATATATTCCTTAAAATAAATTAGTCCTTCTCTTCGATTACTTAAGTGTCTGGATTAGAAAATCATGAACTTCTAAAACGGTGCATAGAATTCACTTAAAGTGTTTTGTAACCAAGTATGAAATCGATTTTTTTTTTTTTAATCCGTTCTCCTGATAAAACTCATGCGACGTTCCAAAAGGCAAGACGATCTTATGTCATGATTACTGATGTGAATCACCTGTGCCCGCTCATTTGGGCTCTGATTGGCTCGCTGTCCCTATTTAAACCCAGTCCTGTCACTCTCTGTTGTCTGTCCGTCTGCAAACCTCTGTTCATACAAGGCAAGTCTTTTCCGACCCTGACTCCCGCCTGTCCCGTATTTGCTCCCGTTTGACTCAGACTACAACCTGTTTTGATCCCGACCACTTCCGCTCTCCCGTCCCGGCTTACAACCCATTTTTGATCCCGACTACGTCTACTCTCCCGTCCTGGCTTACGACTCGTTTCCGACCCCGACCACGCTTTTCTCTCCCAGTCCCGGCTACCGACCAGTTTTCTGTCCCTGACACCGCTTGCTACGGAAGATCCACTTCCATGTTCGGCTCACAATTCGAGTGCGAGAGCGACTTGCTTCCCTTGCAGCCCTTCCTCTTTCTTTCAATAAAACTTGTGGTAAACGTTACATATTTGGGTCCTGTTTCCGTTCTGGTCCTGACTTCTTATTAGAAATATAAAACTCGTCTCATCAGATTCATCCACCAATCCATTATTTTCACAAATAACCTATTCACCATGATATGTTTCTAACATTAAACCGAGTGCAGGAATTTTTCCCTACCCGATGATATAATCGTCTCCAGCCGGGTGCCATTGATGAAGCCCCGTTTAATGGTTTGGGTCTTCACGTCGGCCCAATAAATTCTTTCCTCTTTCGCGTCGTAATCCACGGCGGTGACGTCATCGATGTCGGGAACGGTTAACGCCGTCATCACGTTCATGTAGGGGTTTTCCACGTCCACGCCTCGGATTTCCGTACGCCGAACGTAGAGGAGGAAGCGTTTCAAAGCTGTTGTTCAGAAAATTGAGGAGAAATAAATATAGAAAAACTTACTTTGGACCATTTTCAATTGAATTACTTTATCAATATTCTATTATCGGATTAAATTGTCTTTATTGTCATGGATTGCACTGTGGTAAAACACTGAGATTGGAAATGGCACTCCGAAGTAAACGTGATGGACTTGAAAAAGAAGAAAAAAAACATTAAAGACTATCAGGATAAAAGGCAGAAAATTATATTTACTACGTACTGATTAGAGAATGGGAAGTTATAATCATGTAATAACAGTTACATTACATCCTCATGCCATGAGGCTCTTTAAATCCACCCGGGGGAGTAAAAGCCAATCCCCACATTTGCATATTTTTATTACAGTGTGTATTTTATGTAGCACTATTTGAATACTCTATAGCTACACGTTATATTGGGTATTTTTGTATTCTATATTTTCATTTTATTATTTTACTTTTCAACACAAGGATACTGCTGGAAGTGGGAATTTCCCTACGGAGATGAATAAAGTATCTATTTATCTATCTATCTGTCTATCTATCTAACTAGACATCTATCTATCTATCTAGACATCTATATCAATCTATATAGACATCTATCTATATCTATCTAGACATCTATCTATATCTATCTAGACATCTATCTATCTAGACATCTCTCTATATCTATCTATCTATGTCTATCTATCTATGTCTATCTATCTAGACATCTATCTATATCTATCTATCTAGACATCTCTCTATATCTATCTATCCAGACATCTCTCTATATCTATCTATCTATCTAGACATCTATCTATATATATATATATATATATATATATATATATATATATATATATATATATATAGACATCTATCTATATATACATCTATCTATCTAGACATCGATCTATCTATCTTTCTATCTAGACATCTATCTATCTATCTAGACATCTATCTATCTATCTATCTAGCTATCTAGACATCTAACTAGACATCTACCTAGACATCTATCTATCTATCTAGACATCTATCTATATATCTATCTAGACATCTATCTATATATCCATCTAGACATCTATCTATCTACCTATCTATCTAGACATTTATATATCTATCTAGACATCTATCTATCTAGACATCTATCTGTCTCTCTAGACATCTATCTGTCTATCTAGACATCTATCTGTCTCTCTAGACATCTATCTATTTATCTATCTATTTATCTATCTAGACATCTAGACATCTATCTAGACATCTAGACATCTATCTAGACATCTAGACATCTATCTAGACATCTATCTAGACATCTATCTATCTATATATCTAGACATCTGTCTCTCTAGACATCTGTCTCTCTAGATATCTATCTCTCTAGACATCTATCTATCTAGACATCTATCTATCTAGACATCTATCTATCTAGACATCTATCTATCTAGACATCCATCTATCCATCCATCTATATATCTAGACATTTATCCATCCATCTATCCATCTAGACATCCATCCATCTATCTATCTTTATAGTTATAATAGCACAATGTTTTCAAATGAAAACAATAGTACATAGAAACAATAGTGCAATAACATTTAGCAGAAACAACAACACTAATAAAAATACTCATATGTCAGTTTTTCGCGCTCATTTAGGATTGTGGTGGCCCTGGGGAAGAAGAAGCAGTCACTGAGCCTGTTTGACCTCGTTTTGAAAGACCTCTAGGTCAAAGAGTTGGTGGCAGGGGTGGCAAGTGTATTTTATATGGTATTTAGACTATATTATTATTAAGAATGGCAAAGTAACTCAATGCCAAACACACATTTTTGGAAGTTAGCAAAAAAAAAAAAGCATGTAAACAATTCTCAAACCGGCTGCAAAAATAAAAAAAAGCTGCATGTTTTGTTCATTATCTGGTTTTAGTTTGAGAATTTGACTCTAAATATTGTTAAAAAATCTAGTAAAATAGAATAAATGATTATTTTATTTCCTTTTGTTTTTATAAATATCATAATGAATACATACATTATGTACCTATTGATTTGCTTGTTATTTTTTTTATAATCACCTTTAAAAAGGGATTAGAATAAGGAAAGAAGTAAAAATGAATGTAAAGTAATATTACTGTATCACACAAATACATCGTTAAAAAAATCATGCATTGTGATTTCTGGATTTTTCTTTTTAGTTTATCTCTCTCACAGTGGACATGCACCTACGATAAAAAAATCAGACCCGTCCATGATTTCTAAGTGGGAGAAATAGCAGGGTGTTCAAGTACTTATTTTTCTCCTTGATATATGTTATATATATGTTATATATATATATATATATATATATATATATATATATATATAATGATTTGCTTTTGTTTATTTTACTCTCATAGCTCGTCATTAAAAATAGTGGCCATTTTTTGGGTGCCTCGCTGTCAGGAGTGAGTGAATAAAAACAATTATAGATAGAAATGATAAAGTATATAAATACAAATAAATGAATAGAAAAATAATTACACCCTGAGATTTTGTGGCGACATAGAGTGCCTTGTCCCAGTTTTCTAAAAGGATTTTAACAAAAGCAGAGAAAGCACATTCAGTCTGATACCATTGGACACAATAATTGGGCAAATTAGGCCCGGGCAAAAAAGAAAACGCACCAAAACACAAACATATTATTGCTGTCAATCAAAACACTCAAATAATTGTCCCAATTGGAAGTTGTCCATGAGAGAAAAGTATGGAAAATGTGGAATCTGTTGCGCTCACCAAAGCAAGATACTTTGTCTGGCGAGAGCTTCATCAGGTGCGGACAAGTGCAGGAAGCCGTCGAGTTATAATTGATGAGGCACAGATGGGAGCAAGGACCCCGTCCCTGGTTTTCTTGGCATGGGTTAGAAGCTGAAAACGAAGAAAAAAGTTTAAAATGGGTATACCTGCTTAACGCCCGTTCGAAATGAACGAAAAACTGTACAAGTGAAGAAGATAACACTACTAACGGTTAAACTAGAAGGAACTGAGATTGAACTTGAGTTCCTTATGTTAAGTTCCTGCTGCTTAATGGCTAACATGAGCCACTAGAGAAGGAAACAGTGGAAACAAATCGTCAATGCCTAAATGACGGGATTCAGCGACGCTCGGTTGCATGATCAGCTGTGGAAAGCGAGTACTATAAAGACTACAAAGGACAAAGCCAGCCTTATTTATACGGAACAGCTAAACACAATAACAGCAGCCAAGTGGCTAACTTGAGTGGCTAAAGAAGGAAACAGAGGAATAAAGTGGAAGATGCTTAAATCATGGGAAATGCTCCAATCATGGAACACAGGAACACTGAATGACAAAGCAATAAAGGCTAACAATAATAGCAGCGGACCATAGCCTGCAGCCAAATGGCTAACCTCAGTGCCTAGAAAAGGAAACAGTGGACACAAATGGTGGATGCCCGAATGACAGAATTCAGTGACATCTGTTTGTATGATCAACTGTGGACAGCGAGTGACTACAAAGGACAAAGCGAGCCTTATTCATACATAACAGCGAAAAATAATAATAGCAGCAAGCCATGGCCTGCAGCCAAGTGGCTAATTTGAGTGGCTAAAGAAGGAAACAGAGGAATAAAGTGGAAGATGCTTGAATCATGGGAAGTGCTCCAATCATGGAACACTGCAACACTGAAGGACAAAGCAAGAGAAGCTAACAATAATAGGCAGACCATAGCCTGCAACCAAATGGCTAACCTGAGTGCCTAGAAAAGGAAACAGTGGACACAAATGTTGGATGCCCAAATGACAGAATTAAGTGACATCTGTCTGTATGATCAACTGTGGAAAGCGAGTGACTGCAAAGGACAAAGCAGGAGCAGCAAACGATAACAATAGTGGGTAGTTGCAACCCTTAGCCTTAAGGCAAGTGACTAACATGACTGGCTAGAGAGGGAAACAGTGGGGAAAACGAAAAAGATGCCTTAGTCACGGGACGATGAGACGATCCTTTGCATGAGCACATGTGAAAGACCAAGCAAGATCAGCTACCAATAATAGCGGCTAGCAGCGAGTAATGGCTTGCTGCCAGGGGGCTAATATAAGTGGCTAAAGAAGAAAATAGTTAAAAAAAACAAACTTGATGCCGGAATCAAGTGACAGAGCATGAGCAGCTGCAGACTTTGAATAAAAGCAGAAACAGTTCACAATAACAATTGCAGCTCGCAGGAAGCCATAGCCAGCAGCCAAGTGGCTAACATGAGTGGCTAGAGAAGGAAACTGTGGGGAAAACGAAGAAGATGCCTTAGTCACGGGACCATGAGACGATCCTTTGCATGAACACATGTGAAAGACAAAGCAAGATCAGCTACCAATAATAGCGGCTAGCAGCGAGTAATGGCTTGCTGCCAGGTGGCTAACAGCTAGCAGGAAGCCAAAGCCAGCAGCCAAGTGGCCAACATGAGTGGCTAGAGAGGGAAAGAGTGGGGAAAAGTGTTGCCTGCTTGCATGAGCAGCGGTAGAAGGCGAAGACAAAGCTGGAGTAGCTAACAATAACAATAGCGGTTGGCTAAGAGCCATAGCCTGCAGCCAAGTGAATTGAAAGACAAAGCAGTGGCAGCTAACAGTTGCAATAACAATTAGCGGCGAGCTGTACTCTCCAGACAAGTGGCTGAGGAGTCTTTGGAGAAGGAAACAGTGGAAAAAAACGCCTGAATCGCAGTATTCCGTTTTGTGGTGGGCTGATAAAACTCAAGGATGAAACATCATTCATTTTGAAGGAAGAGGTAACCATAACAAAAGTATTGAGAAGTGAATCATACGTAGCCGTCACCAGAGTCGGGAGCCTTGATGCAGGCACTGATTCCCAAAAATGGAATCGGTCCCGTCACCCGCCTTCTTGTAGAGGCAAAGGCGCTTTACCGAACGATGCGGTATAAATGAATGCCAGCTGCCGTTAGTCGCGAGGGAAGAAGAAATGTTACGGCAAAGCCACCAGAGCAGGCTTGTCAGTGTCATTTTTAAGCAGACTTGATTTTTTTTTTCTTAATCTATCAAACTCAGGGGCCGCGTGGTTGAAAAAGGACTCTTGCAGGGGCCGGACTAGTGGATAAAGAGAAGAGAGAGGGAGGGAGAAAGAGAGGGATAAATGAAAATAGAGAGGGGGGAAGTTAGAAGAGAGAAACAGAGTAAGAGTGGGAAGAAGTGAGGAGGCAAAAAGTGAGAAAGATCAAAAGAAAAGAGAAAATTGGAGGGAAAAAGCAAAAAAGGAAGAAAAGTAGAATGAAATAATTAATGAGAAGGAAGAAAGGCACAAAGTGAAAGAAAGAAAGAGAAAAAAGAGAGAAAAGAGAGGCACGTTGTGAGAAAGTGAGAAGAGGGAGCGAGAAAGGCAGAGAGAGGTGGAATAAGAGGAGGAGGAAGTGAGAAAGAGAGAAAAAGAAAAATAGAAAGAAAAGTAGAGTGTAATAATGAATGAGAAGAAATATAGAGAGAAAAGAGAGGCACATGGTGAAAGAAAGAAAGAAAGGCACAGTGGGAATAAGAGAACAGGGAGCAAGAAAGACTGATAGATGGAAAAAGAGAAGGAGGAAGTGAGAAAGAGACAAAGTGAGTAATACGAGTGGCTCGAGAAGGAAACAGAGAAAACAAGTTGAAAGTGCCTAAATCATAGGACGTTCGCTTGCCTGGCTAGCTGTGGAAGGTGAATGATAGTCGAGCTTTATTTACACGGACCAACTAACAATAACAATAGCGGCTATTGGAAAGCCACGAGTGACTAAAGAAAGAAACAGTGGAAAAAAGTGGAAGATGCCTGAATCACGGGACTCTGCATCACATGCAAGGCTCAGCTACTGACTTTAATTAGCGTCCTTGCAAAGAGGCACACACACATAGCACACGTATAATACTCCTTTGTTATTATCCTCCATTTTTTCTTGCTAGCGCTAGCTGCCAATCAAATCAAAGCTTCATGATTTATGCAAATGAAAGTAACAGTACTGTCTAATCCGCGCCGCCGCTTTCGCTAGCTAGCGCTCGTTGCTTTATGTTTACCGAGCCACCAGTGAGACTGCTGCGCTTTACATTTCTCATTCTTCCTCACCTTCCTCTCACACGTTTCCACATTCGTTATCATTCTTGAAAAACAAAAAGAATTAGGCACGCCGGTACGGAGAAACACATCGGCGGCATTTGTAATAATGCTAATTCGGCTACGGGAAGGAAATGACGATAATGAATCGGTGACAGCGGAGGAAGCGTTAAATCGACATAAACCTGATTAGCATTCGCGATAATGGCGGATTCTACGCCGGTTGGCACTTCAACTGAGTCTTCAATTAGGAATTGTGGAAATAATGCAAATGAAGGGGGCGCTTAATGAGATAAGATCGGCGCTATGTTGTTGCCGTGAATGAACGTTAATTAGCGTCTTTTTTTTAAAGAAAAAGGAATTAGCTTAAATTATATTTCTAGACAAAAAAAACATGGATCATATTTAATTTTTGGGGTGGGTACACGAGAGGAAATATAATCTTTCCCTATTGTATTTAATTAGCTGACACCACTTGTTTAGAACCTTTCTCTGTATTGATGTTTATTAGAATAGTTTTTAATTTTCTTTAGAAATAATAGCAAAATGTGGTTGTCTCATCTTTTTCTTACTGTAAAGTGCACAGGGTACCAGAGAGCTTAGCTGTAATCAGTCAACACTACTTGTTAGAGATATTCTAAGCATATATGTTATTCAGTAGATAATATTTTTATTTTCAATTCAAGTAGTAGCACTACTTGGTTGTGTCTCCTCTCAACCCCTTCATAATGTTCTTGAGGTTCTAGAGCTAGGCCATAATCAGTCCACACTACTTGGTAGAAAAATTCCAAGCATTTATGTTTATTATTTTAATTTATTTTAATTCTGTATCGAAGTAGTAGCACAACTTGGTCGTGTCTCCTCTCAAGCTCCCCATGTTCTTGAGACTGTGGAGAGCTCGGCCATATTCACTCCACACGACTAAGTAAAATTATGATTCCAAGCATTTGTGTTCCTCATTTGAATTTATTTAGATTATTTATAAAAGTAGTGGCAATACTTGGTCGTATCTACTCTCAACCTCTTCATGATGTTCTTGAGGTTCTAGAGAGCTTGGCCATAATCACTCCACACGACTAAGTAGAACGATTCCAAGCATTTATGTTCCTCATTTGAATTCATTTTGATTATTTATAGAAGTGGTAGCAATACTTGGTCGTGTCTCCTCTCAAACTCTTCATAATGTTCTTGAGACTCTGGAGAGCTCGACCATAATTACTCCACACGACTAGGTAGAACGATTCCAAGCATTTATGTTTCTCATTCGAATTTATTCAGATTTTCTATAAAAGTAGTAGCAATACTTGGTTATGTCGCCTCTCAAACTCTCCGTAATGTTCTTGAGACTCTGGAGAGCTCGGCCATAATCACCCCGCACGACTAAGTAGAATGATTCCAAGCATTTATGTTTCTCGTTTGATTTATTTAGATTTTCTATAGAACTGGTGGCAATACTGGGTCGTGTCTCCTCTCATCCTCTTCATAATGTTCTTGAGGTTCTAGAGAGCTTGGCCATAATCAGTCCACACTACTTGGTAGAAAGATTCCAAGCATTTATATGTCTCATTTGAATTTATTTTGATTTTTTTATAGAAGTAGTAACACTACTTGGTTGTGTCTCCTCTCAAGCTCTCCATAATGTTCTTGAGACTCTGGAAAGCTCGACCATAATCACTCCACATGACTAAGTAGAATGATTCCAAGCATTTATGTTCCTCATTTGAATTTGTTTTGATTATTTATAGAAGTGGTAGCAATACTTGGTCGTGTCTCCTCTCAGCCTCTTCATAATGTTCTTGAGACTCTGGAGAGCTCGGCCATAATCACTCCACACGACTAGGTAGAACGATTCCAAGCATTTATGTTTCTCATTTGAAATAATTTAGATTTTCTATAAAAGTAGTAGCAATAATTGGTTGTGTCGCCTCTCAAGCTCTCCATAATGTTTTGGAGACTCTGGAAAGCTTGGCTATAATCACTCCACACGGCTAGGTAGAACAATTCCAAGCACCCATGTTTCTTATTTAAATTTATTTGGATTATTTATAGAAGTGGTAGCAGTACTTGGTCGTGTCTCCTATCAACCTCTTCATAATGTCCTTGAGGTTCGAGAGAGCTCAGCCACACTACTTGGTTGAACGATTCCAAGCATGTATGTTTCTCATTTGAATTCCTTTTGATTTTCTTTAAAACTTGGTCGTGTCTCCTCTCAACATTTTCATAATGAGCACAAGGCACTGGAAAGCTTGCCATAATCAGCCGCCACGACTCGTCAGAAAGTTTCTAATAATATATGTTCCTTATAGGATATATTTTGATAAACTATAGAATTTGTGCCACAACTTGGTTGTGTTGCCTTTACCGCTCCGTAATATGCGCAAGGAATGGGAGAGCTCATCCATAATCAGTTGACTGGCTCAGATTGTGTTGGTGAGTACATTGAGTATTTTCCCAACTTGAAACACTGATTAAATTAAGATTGAAAGCTCTCATACAGACTGAAAGCTATATTTTGATTTTATCATCACAACTTGGTCGTGTCTTGTTTTTACCTTTTCATTATGTGCACGAGGCACTGGAAAGCTCGGCAATAATTGTAAATGGTTGCAACCCTCTATTTTGATTGTACAGGGTTCTGAGCTACAGAACTATATAGGATAGAAGTAGTAATTGTTTAGATTTTCTTTAGAAGTAATAGAACAACTTGGTCGTGTCTCCTCTTTACCTCTTCATAATCTGCTTGGGGCACCAGAGAGCTCAGCCATAGTCAGTCGCCAGAGGCTGATATGATTGTATGGGCTTCTGAGCTTTAGCAAGCATAAAACTAAATAGCATAAGCACAACTTGGTCGTGTCTCCTCTCTTCTTCTTTATAATGTGCTTGAGGCACCGGAAAGCTCAGTTGCCACGGGCTGATATGATTGTATGGGCTTCTGAAATTTAGCAAGCTACTACTAGCTAATATAAGCACAACTTGGTCGTATATCCTCTCAACCTCTTCATAATGTGTGTGAGGTATTGAATACCTCAGTCATGATCAAGCATATTTCCCAGTCTGTTGTGACTGTACAGACTTCTGAGCATAAGCTAGCATTACATAATATAGTTAGAATAATAGTATCATAAATTGGTCATGTGTCCTCTCTACTTCTTCAAAATGTGCACGCGGCACTGGAAAGCTCAGCAATAATTGTAAATGGTTGCAACCCTCTATTTTGATTGTACAGGGTTCTGAGCTACAGAACTATATAGGATAGAAGTAGTAAATGTTTAGATTTTCTTTAGAAGTAATAGAACAACTTGGTCGTGTCTCCTCTTTACCTCTTCATAATGTGTTTGGGGCACCAGAGAGCTCAGCCATAATCAGTCGCCAAAGCTGATATGATTGTATGCGCTTCTGAGCTTTAGCAAGCATAAAACTAAATAGCATAGGCACAACTTGGTCGTGTCTCCTCTCTTCTTCTTTGTAATGTCCTTGAGGCACCGGGAAAGCTCTGCCATAATCAGTTGCCAGAGGCTGATATGATCGTATGGGCTTCTGAAATTTAGCAAGCTACTACTAGCTAATATAAGCACAACTTGGTCGTGTATCCTCTCAACCTCTTCATAATGTGTGTGAGGTATTGAATACCTCAGTCATGATCAAGCATATTTCCCAGGCTGTTGTGACTGTACAGACTTCTGAGCATAAGCTAGTATTACATAATATAGTTAGAATAATAGTATCATAAATTGGTCATGTGTCCTCTCTACTTCTTCAAAATGTGCATGAGGCACTGGAAAGCTCAGCAATAGTAAATGGTCGCAACTCTCTTGTGATTGTACAGGGTTCTGAGCTATAGTGAGAATTATATAGGACAGTAGTAGCAAAACTTTAGATTTTCTATAGAAGTAATAGCACAACTTGGTTGTGTATCCTCTTAGCATCTTCATAATGTGCTTGGGGCACTAGAGAGCTCAGCCATAATCAGTTGCCACAGGCTGATTGTATGGGCTTCTGAGCTTTAGCAAGCATCATACTAACTGATATAAGTACAACTTGGTCGTGTATCCTCTCAACCTCTTAATAATGTGTGTGAGGTATGCAATACCTCAGCCATAATCAAGCATATGGCCCAGGCTGTTGTGACCGTACAGGCTTCTGAGCTTAATCTAATATTAAATAATATAGTTAGAATCGTAGTATCATATATTGGTCATGTGTCCTCTCTACTTCTTCAAAATGTGAGCGAGGCACCGGAGAACTCATCCATAATAGTTCAGAATGTATTACCGACGTTATTTGTACCTGGCGGCTGTCGACTGGAATGGAAGATCTGCAGGTCGAAAGGCTGAGCGCTGGTCTTCTGTATGACGGTAACGTTCCGTCCCGTCCACTTGTTGGCTCTGGCCAGCGTGTTTGTCCTCCAGTCCGTCCAATAAACGTCCCCCCCGAAGACGGAGACGGCGAACGGGTGCGAGAGGTACTCGTGGCCCTTCAGGATCTCTATCACGCCGCTGCCGTCGTACAGAGCCGAGAAAATGGCGTCCGAGCTGTCAAAAAAAATATATATATATATTTAAAAAACAAAAAAACATACAAAAACTAATATATGAGACAAAAAAAGGATATTTTTGAAAAAAAAAGAAAAAATAATTGTATTTTTATTTATAATTTGAAGAATAGGTGAGATGTCATGATTACCGATGTGATGCACCTGTGCCCGCTCCTTTGGCCCCAACTGCCTCGGACTCTGATTGGCTCCTTGTCACTACGTCTATCTGTCACCTGTTGTCAGTCCATCTGCGAACCTCCGTGTACTCTATGCAAGCTTATTTAACCCAGACTCCCACCTGTTTTTGCTCTCGTCTGTTTCCCAGCTTCGACCTGTTTTTTGATCCCGACCATGTCTACTCTCCTCTCCTGGCTTTCGACTTGTTTCCGATCCCGACCACGTTTTTTGCTCCCCTGTCCCGGCTACTGACCAGTTTTTCCGTTCCCGACACCGCCATTGCTCGCCACAGAAGCCCCAATTCCGCGTTCAGAGCGACCTGCTTCCCGCGTCCAGCGATGACCGGATCGTGGGTGCAACCCTTTCCTTTCTTCCAATAAAACTGAGAGAAACGTCCTGTCTCCGTTCTGGTCTTGAAAAATGTATGCTAACTCAATACTTTTAAATACTTATTTCCCTGAAAACAAAAATAAAAAGTATAATAACAATAATAATACCTTTTCCTCAAAATTGTTTTGGTTAATTTATTTGAAACAATGGGGTACAAATGGGAAATATTTAACCAAAAATCCCAGGAAAGCAAAATATTTCAGGAAAAACACAAAATAATTACAAAACCCTAAAAATGCAATCTTTGCCTTGAAAAAAATGAATACATTAACGTTTTGTAAAACTGTTTTAGAGGAAATAAATTTATTGGGTTTCATTTGTAAAAAACAATGGCAAAAAAATTGGGTTCAATTGAGCACATTTTTTTTTTCAAGAAAAGAAAACAAAAAAAAAATCTTTCAAATCAAACGTTTGCTTTATTCCGATTTTCGAAATCTTCGTTCGTTTTGGAAATTTCGGAATTTCGGTTCGTTTGGCAATCTGCATACTCGGCAGCCAATCAGAAGCCTGCATCGAATAACTTCCTGCTTCCGGACTTTCCCGAGCGTTATAAGATCGCCCATTTGCATATCATTTTCCAAAGTAGACGCGAAGAGAACATAAGAAAAATGGAGAAGTGGTTAGGAATCAAGCCAAAACCTCAGCCCCAGAAGAACGATTCAAAAGAAGCTAACAAATTTAATGACGCTACAAAATGTAAACGTACATTAAAAACATCGTGAAAAGAGGAGTTCACATGACTTGTAGCAGACGACGCAACACAAACATTGCATAAATGAAGTTGAGTAAATACAGGTACCGTATTTTCCGCACTATAAGGCGCAGCGGGTTATAGGGCGCACCCCGAAAAAATAGTTTTTGGTCCTATTTTTGACATACATAAGACGCACCGGATTATAAGGCGCTACAATGGGAACGTCGACAAAACAGTCAGATAGTTCAGTCCAACTTATTACCCCCTTAACATTCCCAAAGCTTGCAAAGACACAAATGTCCGTACGATGTCACTCAAATGCATCGTTCCATCATTCGGAAGGTTAAAGTCTTGGGATTCAAGAAATGCCAACCATTCCTTAATATCTATTTTCTTTTTCGCTCGCAACTTTACTGTGCATATGACAATAAACACTTGGAATTGAGTTTAATTTAAAAATAGACACTCCATTCCATCCATTATCTGCACCGCTTATCACAGAAACATCGAGTTCAGTCTGAAACAAGATACAGGGACAATATAAAATCCGGAGTAGCTCACCGAAGTTGTTGTGTTCATAATAATGTGCAGCCAATGTCCTCTTATATCCGTGAGGGTAGTAAATCCAGGAGAATACAATATTTACAAATACAGAATTGAAAAAAATGCTTTCTCTATGCCGTCAGCCACATGCTATACACATTCATCTTTTTCGGCCAATTGCGGCTTTGTTTGCTGTTCAAGCCAATGCCAGCCTGTAAATGATAAAAAGGATCCGCCCCTTGACCTCCGAATAACTTTAGCCAATAGTGATCGATTCAACTGATGATTGACACATCTTTTTCGGCCAATTGCAGGCTATGTTTTGCCGTTCAAGCCAATGCCAGCCTGTAAATGATAAAAAGGATCCGCCCCTTGACCTCCGAATAACTTTAGCCAATAGTGATCGATTCAAATGATGATTGACACATTGGTTAGCCAATGAAACGCCGGTAAATAAATACCAGCATCCACCGCGTACTACTTGGCGTTCGGGGGAAAATCGAGTCGGCGGCTGCAAGTTAGTTGGAAAACTTTGCAATTTTAAAATTGATCCATAAATAAGGCGCACTGTATTATAAGGCGCATGGTCAGCTTTTGAAAAAAAATAAAGGCTTTTAGTAGTAGTGCGGAAAATACGGTACATACCGATGGCAGATGGAAAACACGCAATGAATGTAATAAGTAGATTTATAATAAACTTTAACGAGCGTTATAAGGTTGCGCATTTGCATATCAGACGCACAGAGAACGCAAGAAAAATCGATAAGTGGTTAGGAATCAAGCCAGAAGAAAGATTCAAAAGAAGCAAACCAAATGTTTGACGCAACAAAACGCTACGTTATTCTCATGAGTTTCAGACACTCCTTTTATCCATTACATCATCGTGGCTATCGACTAATCATGTTGTTTTCCTTTGATACCCACGCCCTTCAGGGTTGGTCTGTTTTTTTGTAACCTTGACGATTTCATAAAAAAAAGAAGTAGGAGGGAGGGCTCTAGGACATGATGGAATTATCTCATTTGAAAGCCCCTTTCCCGGGTTCTTACTTTGATGTCTTCTCTCCTTATCGTGAGTGTGACTACATTTCAAACTCAACACTAGTTTTAGGTATGCAGGCCTTTGTAAACACCATAATTGATTCCGGTTTTGACCCTCGTAGGCTACCGTACCGTGCATCGGTCCAAATGATCCTCTTTTCCAGATGATCCAGGGTGAGTCCGTTGGGCCAGGCTCCGATCTCCATGTCTTTAAAAACGATGTGCCGACCTTGCCCGCTCATGGATGCCGCCTCGATTCGGGGGAAGGTGGCGTCCCAGTCCGTCCAGAACAGAACCCTGAGATGACACAACCAAAAAAACAGAATCAAAATCTCGAAACAAGGGATGCACGATGATTGGTTTGATTTTGTCCTGAGTTTATCCTCCATCTTGTGAGAGATTTGGTCCTTTCTTTGTTTTTATCGATATTCAAGATGGTGCTGAAGGGGTTCGGGGTTGACAGTCATCGGCAGGGGATGAGATATCAGTTATCAGGTTGAAAACCAGTGACATTTGACCGTCAATCTGAGGATTTTGCTGTTAGATTTTTAAAGCTTAGCTTCAAAAACTTCGGCTTGAATTGTCTCTGGAGTACATGTTGGGTTTAAACAGGGTTGGGTAGGGTTACTTTAACTTGATTACTTTCAAAGACTTTAGGATTACTCCATTACCAAATATGCTAATAAAAGACAAAAGAAACTAAATATGAATAAAATGACTCAATTTTGTGCAAATTTGATGTTCGTTTTGCCGGAGATCAAAGAGATCAAAGCCAGGAGAGAAAGCTTACCATGTGTTGTGAGTCATCATTTGATTCATATTTTGTTTCTTTTGTCTTTTATTAGCATATTTGGTATTGGAGTCATCCAAAAGTAATTGAAAGTAATCCAGTTAAAGTAACTCTACCCAACCCTGGGTTTAAAGCAGTCAGCCCAAGGCGTAAGCGATTTAAGCGACCACTAGGGGGCCCTAAAGAGCGGTTACCTTTTTGGGTGCTAACTTTGTCCTCAAAACACTTTCAACAAAAAAACTTCTACAGAAATACTCCAAAAGGACTACAAAACTAAATATCAGATACAGTGGTTTAGAACAAGAACCTCATATATTATTTTTTTTTCATTCAGAAAAAAAATAAAAATATAGAAATACTACAAAAAGACTATGATACAAATACTAAAGAATTACTACCCCAGAATTACTACAAAGATACAACTACAGTCATATTACAAATATACTAAAGAAATATGACAAAAGCAAAACTACTGGAATACTACAAAAACCTTACAAAATATTTTTAAAATACTGCATTCGAAATACTACAAAAATACCACTTCATAATACTATGATACAAAACACTACCAGAAATACTACTACAGAAGTATTACAACAGAAATACTGCAAAATACACAAACAGCATTACTCCTAAAATTATACCATGGATATACGACAAACATACTACTAAAATAATAATACAGTAATATTTGACTATAAAAATACTACTACAGATATACATAACATTGACTACTATGGACATACTACAAAATACAGCAAAAATAGTACAAAAATTCAGAAAAACAATAATAGAGTATTGCTACAAAAATATTAACCATTTATGTTCCTTATTACCATATACTGTGATTTTCTGGCAGAACTTGGTCGTGTCTGCTCTCAACCTCTTTATAATGTGCACGAGAAAGTGAGGAGCTAGGCCATGATCAGTTGACACTACTTTCAAAGATTCAAATAATTTATTTTCATCGTTAAAATGTATTCAGATGTTTCATTGAAGTAGTATTACAATTTGGTCGTGTCTCCTCTTTACCTTTTCCAATTGCGCATGTAGAGGAACTGAAAACTGGACTGTAATCAGTGACAGTTGGTTATCAGTGACAGTTGGTTGTTGGTTTTAAACAAACTTCTGAGCTTTTGCGTGTATCATGAAGAATAGTAGTAGCACAACTTGGTCTTGTCCCTTCTCAACCTCTTTATAATGTGCCCAAGACACCGAGGAGCTAGGCCATAATCAACTGACACTACTTTCAAAGATTCAAATAATTGATGTTCCTCGTTAAAATGTATTCAGAATTTCCATAGAAGTAGTAGTACAACTTGGTCGTGTCTCCTCTTTACCTCTTCCAATTGTGCATGTAAAGGCAATGAAAAGTGGACTGTAATCAGTGACAGTTGGTTGTTGTTATTAAACAGACTTCTGAGCTTTAGCGAGTATCATGAAAAATAGTAGTAGTACAACTTGGTCGTGTCTCCTCTTTACCTCCTCCAATTGTGCATGGAGAGGCAATGAAAAGTTGACTGTAATCAGTCACAGTTGGTTGTTGGTTTTAAACAAACTTCTGAGCTTTAGCGAGTATCATGAAAAATAGTGGTATTACAACTTGGTCGTGTCTCCTCTTTACCTCCTCTAATTGTGCATGTAAAGGCACTAAAAGTGGACTGTAATCAGTGAAAGTTGGTTTTAAAGAGACTTCTGAGCTTTAGCGAGTATCATAAAAAATAGTAGCAGTAAAACTTGGTCATGTCTCCTCTTTACCTCCTCCAATTGTGCATGGAGAGGCAATGAAAAGTTGACTGTAATCAGTGACAGTTGGTTGTTGGTTTTAAACAGACTTCTGAGCTTTAGCGAGTATCATAAAAATAGTAGCAATACAACTTGGTCGTGTCTCCTATTTACCTCTTCCAATTGTGCATGGAGAGGCAATGAAAAGTGGACTGTAATCAGTGACAGTTGGTTGTTGTTATTAAACAGACTTCTGAGCTTTAGCGAGTATCATAAAAAAATAGTACTAGTACAACTTGGTCGTGTCTCCTCTCAACCTCTTTATAATGTGCCCGAGGCACTGAGGAGCTAGGCCATAATCAACTGACACTACTTTCAAAGATTCAAATAATTGATGTTCCTCAGTAAAAAAAATTCAGATTTTCAATAGAAGTAGGAGTACAACTTGGTCGTGTCTCCTCTTTACCTCTTCCAATTGTGCATGTAAAGGCACTAAAAAGTGGACTGTAATCAGTGACAGTTGGTTGTTGTTAATAAACTGACTTCTGAGCTTTAGCGAGTATCATAAAAAATAGTAGTAGCACAACTTGGTCTTGTCTCCTCTCAACCTCCTCCAATTGTGCATGTAAAGGCACTAAAAAGTGGACTGTAATCAGTCACAGTTGGTTGTTGTTATCAAACAGACTTCTGAGCTTTAGCTTGTATCATGAAAAATAGTAGTAATACAACTTGGTCATGTCTCCTCTTTACCTCTTCCAATTGTACATGTATAGGCACTGAAAGGTGGATTGTAATCAGTCACAGTTGGTTGTTGCTATTAAACAGGCTTCTGAGCTTTAGCGAGTATCAGAAAAATAGTAGTTGCACAACTTGGTCGTGTCTCATCTCAACCTCTTTATAATGTGCCCGAGACAGTGAGGAGCTAGGCCATAATCAGCTGACACTACTTTCAAATATTCAAATAATTGATGTTCCTCGTAAAGATTTTTAATATAAGTACTAGTACAACATGGTCGTGTCTCCTCTTTACCTCTTTCAATTGTGCATCTGAAGACACTAAAAAGTGGACTGTAATCAGTCACAGTTGGTTGTTGTTATCAAACAGACTTCTGAGCTTTAGCTTGTATCATGAAAAATAGTAGTAATACAACTTGGTCATGTCTCCTCTTTACCTCTTCCAATTGTGCATGTAGAGGAACTGGATTTATGGGTTATCTATATTATTGGGCAGTCACGGTACATTCCTTAATTGAAACCCTTTCGAGGATTTTCCGCACGACGGACGGAATCGGGCGCTCTTTTATCAATGGACCTCGGCGAACTTTGAGTGGATTCCAGTAATGAGATTAGATTTATTGCCCGGGACAGGGAGAGTACGGAGAGAGGCCATTAATCCCACGCTGGACGGCCATAAAATTTGGCATAGGAGATTACTCACGTCTTAAGAGTGTTAAATTGATTTTAGGGATATCTGAGTTTTTGGGGGTTTTAGACTACAAAATAGTCTCGCCTGAGTATATAAGGGAGGTGGGGATTAATAGAGATTTACGTTTATATTTTACGGGGTTCTTAACTGATGACAAGTTGTGACCCTTTCATAAACAGGGTTGGGTAGGGTTACTTTAACTGGATTACTTTCAATGACTTTTGGATTACTCCAATACCAAATATGCTAATATAAGACAAAAGAAACTAAATAGGAATAAAATGACTCAATTTTATGCAGGCCTGGGGAGTAACGGAATACATGGAACGGCAAAAATGATGTTGGCAAGCTGTTTGAATTTATTTTCATTTTGTTTCTGTCGCATTTTATGTTCGTTTTGCCGGAATTCAAAGAGATCAAAGCCAGGAGAGAAAGCTTACCATGTGTTGTGAGTCATCATTTTATTCATATTTAGTTTCTTTTGTCTTTTATTAGCATATTTGGTGTTGGAGTAGACCAGAAGTCATTAAAATTAATCCAATTAAAGTAACCCTACCCAACCCTGTTCATAAAGATGCCGATATGCTATTGGCTGAAATATTTCCCACAATGCCTTTCTCTTTCTTAGTTCATTTTCGGATCTCGTGTAACAAACGTGAATTTGTTTAGCTGTGGGTCTAGGGGCGGCAGTAGCTCAGGAGGTAGAGCGCTCGTCTTGGGATCAAGGGATCCCAGTTCGAATCCCGGCTTGTCCGTGTTACATGTCGAAGTGTCTTTGGGTAAGACAGTGAACCCCTAATACTCCCAATAAGCAGGTTAGCGTCTTAGATGGCTGCAATCCAAGGCTGCTATTGGGAAATGTGAAGCACACTGTAAAGCGCTTTGGGAAGTCATTGACTTGAAAAGCGCTATATAAATTCAGATCATTTCATTTCATTTCAAAACTTGCAGTGATGCTAAAGGAAGAAGCAAAAACAAAACATGATCACCGTGGAAACAAAGTTTCGATAAACACAAAGAGGGTCCATGCATTGTAAATGTAATGTCATGTAAATCTGCATTTCTATAGCGCTTTTCAAGTCAATGAAGACCTCCCAAAGCGCTTTACAATGTGCTTCACATTTTCCCTTTTACACACTAACTAACCAAATAGCATGCAAGGCAAGTACCTGCTATGAGCGCGGGGGTTACGCTACAAAAACCTAATTCGGCATATATGTGTACATATTAAACCACAATGTTATTGACACACTGTCACGATCCTGCACCCATGATGTTTTTTGTGGCTCTCTCTACTGTTCTCCTACCTTTATTAGTAGTCATTCCCCTTGGTTCCTTGCTAGTTCCTTGTCTTCTTTGTCACATTCCAAGCATCCTTGTCTCAGCTAAATGTCACTAAATCTTTTTAGTTCAAACTAATATAAATCATATTAACGTGTTCGTATATTTAGGACTTTCAAACACTTCCTCTGAAAAGTCTTGAGTCTAATTCCTGATTGTGAAATGGTCACTATTGGATACCTTATAAGAGTTTAATTTGAAGTTATTTTCCCCAGCTAAAAAGGTTCTGTAATATTTAAAAAAAAATGTCAATAGAATTATGGTAATAGAAGGAGATCCAAGTGCTTCAAAATAATTTGTTTCGATAGTAACCAAGTAAGTAAGTCAAGCAAGTAAATAAACAATCATCAATAACAGTATTAATGATAATGTATAGTAAAAGGAATATGGCTGTAACCAATCGACGATCGAGAAAATGATTAAGAATAAGGAGGCGATAAAACCAACGAATCAGCACAAATCAGTATCGATACCTTTTTTAAATACCTCGCTGTCTTCTCCCCATCTGCATCCACCAACTACTCCACTGTACCAACTCAGGTTACAACGCTCCAAAGGTAAATACAATTATTATTTTTTTCCTTTACATAGTGCATATAAATTGTACTTACTATATACTATTCTGGGCAGCACGGCGGCGCAGTGGTTAGCGCTTGTGCGGCACAGTTCATGTCATGGGAACCTGTCGTAGGTTCGAATCCAGCTCCAGACTTCCTGTGCGGAGTTTGTATGTTCTCCCCGTGTTTGCGTGGGTTTCCTCCGGGCACTCCGGTTTCCTCCCACATTCCAAAAACATGCATTTCAGGTGAATTGGCCGGTCCACATTGTCCCTAGGTGTGAATGAGCGAATTAGTTGTCCCTGTGTGCCCTTGGATTGGCTGGCAACCAGTTCAGGGTGTCCCCTGCCCATTGCCCGGAGATGGCTGGGATGGGCTCCAGCCCCCCCCCCCCGCGACCCTAATGAGGATAAGCGGTACGGCTAATGAGATGAGATGAGATGAGATATACTATTTTAATATTTTATTTTTTTTCACTTAGGGTACCAGAGGTTGAGAACACATTCGCTGACTACCATAGGTACAGATTTAAGGGGTTAACATCATAATCTGGGGGCGGTCTTGTCTTCCATACTAAGGTACAAAGTGGTCTGGTACCCTTGTCCCGGGTCCAGAGCGATGGCCCGAGGATGCTCCATCCCTCCGGCGATCAAGGTGGTCCTCATGAGTCCGTCCAGTTGGGCCACCTCGATCTGGTCCAGGTTGCTGTCGATCCAGTACAGTTTTCCCGTGATCCAGTCCACCGCCAGTCCTTCCGGGGTCGCTAAACCGTGTTGGATGACCACCTCGATACCGCTCACACCTGAAACCCCCAAAAATGATATCATTTCACCAAGAAAGACACCATAAATGCATAAAACACTTATTTGAGGTTCTAGTTAAACAAGGGGTGGGCAAACTAAAGCTTGCGGGCCCCATATGGTCCGTCACGCTTTTGACTCTCGCTCGCTGACAATTTATTAAAAAAAAAAAAAAAGTTTTAGTTCTTGTCCCCAGTGTCCCTCAACCCTCTAAAATCAATTAAAAAATAATGAAAATGAAAATACAACAAAAAAATAAATGAATTAGAACAATAATAAAGATGGAATAGAACTACAAAAAACAAAATTAAAAAAAAATACAATGAATACACTATTTTGAAATTAAATCAAAACATAGCTTTAAAAGTAATTGATATTTAATCAATATTAAATTAAAAATAAATTAATTTATAAATTAAAATACAAATTAAAATCTAAAAAATACATCAAAACTTAAATGAAATTAATTAAATTATAATATAACAGACAAGTAACGTTATTTGGCTTTAATTGTGAGTGTTTCAAAGATATTTGATAAAATAAAGTCATTTGTTTTGTTATTTGTCATTTATATCTATAAAAATGAAAATCATATAATGTACAAAATTATAAACAAAACAAAAATAAATTATAAGTAAAACGAAAATAAAATAAAACATAAAAATTATGAGACAATTAAATCAATGATGTAACTGAAACCTATGTACAAAATACATTACTTGTATGCATTATCAAATTTAGTGCTTGAAAATAAAAAATAAAAATAAAATATGAAATAAAAAAATTATAATGAATGCAACTTAAAAAAAAAAGAAGAAAACACTAATAAAAAATAAAAAAAATATAAAAAATAAAGATAATTAAATAAAATTAAAGCAAAATAAATAAAAAAATACAAATAAAACAACAATAAAAAAAATAATGAAAACAAATGAAAATACAAAGTAATACAGATTGAAAGGTGGGGGTATGTAGTTTGAGGTGTCCTTAAAAATATGTTCTCTATTAGGTATGTGTTATTGCCCAACTGAGTTCACAAAGCCTTTATATCTATTTTTTTTCCACCACGCGTGTGGTCGCAGTTTTCTCTTTTCTAGGTTGAAAATGGTGAAAGTAAGAAAAGGACTGTTTCAAATCCAGTCCAAATGCCAACCCAAATACCCTAAAATCTGAAAACGGAAAAGCTTATTCGAGCGCATCTAAGAGTTTCGCGTACTTCCGCGTCCGACAAAAGGAGCTGCAGTGATGATTTCAGCCAGAAGATGGCGGCAAAATGTATAGTGTTTTGAAGTTACATAAACCACCTTTTGACAAAATACAAATGTTGATCAAATAATAATAATAATAATAATTTCCTTGTATTGTCATTCTGTGTAACAATGTACACAGAACGAAATGTCGATTGCACCTGACCCGTTGTAGCGAGCCGATGCAGCCGCAGCCAACAGAGGGCGCCGCCGACCACTTTTTAAGTCTTAGGAATGACTCGGCCGGGGCGCGAACCCGAACCTCCCAGTCTCAAAGCGGGCGCCTTACCATCTAGGCGTACATAATACATGACTGTTTTATTTCTGAGTGTTTCAAAACGAGTGTCCTTCCCGAGGACACAATCCCATATTTAATTTGGAGGAGCCGGGAATCCAACCTGCATTCTACCTCCTGAGCTCCATATCAAATCAACCCATCAGTTTTTTTCTCCCAGCCCGGCCGCTTTTGCCAATAAATGCCACCCGCCACTCAAACCGTTCGCTCTCCCTGGACTTAAACGGTCGGTGTCCTACCTCCGTTCTCAGATAGCTTCCCCCTGTAGATCTTATCCTCCACCACATCCGTCCAGTAAAGTAAGCTGCCATTAAAATGGAAATCCAGCGCGATGGTGTTCCTCAGGCCGGGCACCAACAGGCTGTAGTCTCTCTTGTGGAGGTCTATTCGTCTTATCTCGTGACGGATGGAGAAGATGATGAAAGCCTCCAGGGGATCTGAGGAAACGAGAAACTTGTTTATATTGAGAGCCAGGCTCCATTAATTGACGGCGTGACATCGTATCTGAGTGGGGAACTCTGATCTTCTTTGGATGGATCTGTTGCAGTGCTTGTACGCTAGTATCTTTTGTGGATTTACTTTAGAGCATACAAAGTAAGGATCGCCCCATATGGGATTTTCAGGGCCAATACTGAAACCGATTATTAGTATTAATAGTTCCTTCTCAAGGTTTCTTCATTTTTTCATGCTGAGGTTTTCCCTTGCCCTCTTGTGGGTTTTAGATCAGGGGAGCCAGTATCTATTTGCTGTAGAAGATCAAAAAGAGGTGTAAGAAAATTTGAATAAGGCAAAAAGGAAACATAGTTCCCTTTGTTTGATGTACCAGTAGTAGACCGTGGGCTGAAAGTGGCGGACAAAATAGTTTCTTTGTTGCAATTTCTGAGCTATCTCCACTTTCTCTCGAAAGGTCCGTCTTGAAAATGGCTTTGACAGTAAATCTGCTACCAAATCAATTTTCCACCAGTAATTGTGGGTTAACAAAAACACTTATTTATTTTCTGTAAAAGATTAAAAATAGGTGTAAGAAAATTTGAATAAAGCAAAAAGGAAACATAGTTCCCTTTGTTTGATGTACCAGTTGTAGCTTGTGGGCTGAAAGTGGCGAACAAAACATTTTCCTTATTGCAATTTCCGAGCGATCTCCACTTTTGAAAGGTCCCTCTTGAAAATGGCTTTCACAGTAAATCTGCGACCAAATCAATTAATTCTTCTCCACCAGCCATTGTGGGTTAACAAAAACATGCATTTATTTTCTGTAAAAGATTAAAAATAGATGTAAGAAAATTTGAATAAAGCAAAAAGGAAACATAGTTCCCTTTGTTTGATGTACCAGTCGTAGACCATGGGCTGAAAGTGGCGGACAAAATAGTTTTTTGTTGCAATTTCTGAGCGATCTCCACTTTCTCTCGAAAGGTCCGTCTTGAAAATGGCTTTGACAGTAAATCTGCTACCAAATCAATTTTCCACCAGTAATTGTGGGTTAACAAAAACACTTATTTATTTTCTGTAAAAGATTAAAAATAGGTGTAAGAAAATTTGAATAAAGCAAAAAAGAGACGTAGTTCCTATTGTTTGATGTACCAGTCGTAGCTCGTGGGCTGAAAGTGGCGGACAAAACATGTTCCGTGTCAAGGTTTCTTCATTTTACTCATGTTAAGATTTTTGAGTTTGTCCTTGCCCTCGTGTAGGTTTTAGATCAAGGGATGGTGTCATAATAGTCTGTAGTTTGCATAGTCTGTGGTCTGTGCAGCCCTCTGAGACTCCTTGTGATTAAGGGCCAAACAAATACACATAAACATGACAATAACTAATGAGAAGTATTTAGGCAAAGGTCGTGGGATGACGTTGTTGCAAGAGGTCACAATCTGATATGCTGAGGAACCGGGGCGGACAACCTTCACAGTTATCTTAACTTTATTTGAGAACACTATAAAAGCCAATGTTGAACGTCTGGAACTTTGAACATCCCTTTTTGTCATATCACCTCTCTGCGTATAATTTAGGGCGATGCCCAACGACATACTCTCCAATAAAGGAAGCAATAACATACATAGATAGATAGATAGATAGATAGATAGATAGATAGATAGATAGATAGATAGATAGATAGATAGATAGATAGATAGATAGATGTCTAGATAGAGGTAGGTGTCTAGATTGATGTCTAGATAGATAGATGTCTAGATAGACAGAGATAGATGTCTACAGGGAGTGCATAATTATTAGGCAAGTTGTATTTTTGAGGATTAATTTTATTATTGAACAACAACCATGTTCTTAATGAACCCAAAAGTCTCATTAATATCAAAGCTGAATATTTTGGAAGTTGGAGTGGGGCTTTTTTAGTTTTAGCTATTTTAGGAGGATATCTGTGTGTGCAGGTGACTATTACTGTGCATAATTATTAGGCAACTTAACAAAAAACAAATGTATACCCATTTCAATTATTTATTTTCATCTTACTTACTTACTTATTGCTCCAGCGAAGGTCGGGGGGTCCCGTCCCTGTGCGTTGAGCCGACCAGATGAACCAGGTTTTTCCAATGCTGGCGGTCTTGTGCCAGCTGTTCTGCATCCTCTACGGCAACTCCGTGTTGTTGGAGGTCGCCCGCAACGACGTCGAGCCATCGAGTGCGGGGTTTCCCTCGTGGTCGTCTCCAGCATGCGGCCTTTGGGTCAAACTGGAGAATGGCTCGTGTCGGATGGTCTGGTGGTAGACGAAGGACATGGCCAAACCAGCGGGTGCGGCGTTGTGCGACCAAGGAAGATGCTTGGGGCTGGCACGTGCGGGCTCTGAGCTCTTTATTGGAGACTCGCTGGGGCCATCTGATGTTCTCGATGGTTCTGAGAGCCCTGCTATCAAAACCATCGATTCTTGTGGCCAGGGTGTCGTTCAGGGGCCATGTTTCTGAGCCATAAAGCAGGATAGGGAGTACGGCGAGGTTGTAAATGCGGAGCTTCGTCTTGCGTGCGATGGTCTGGTGCCGCCAGAGTGGTTTCCAGAGAGACTGCAGAGCAGATGCTGCCAGGGCTCTTCTGCGGAGAATCTCTGGTTTTAGGTCCCCATTGTCTGTCACCATGGACCCCAGATATACAAAGCTCTTGACAGGCTCTACAATGTCGCTACCAATTTGGATGGGAGGTGGATCTGGTCCATCACCGACATACATGAACTTGGTTTTCGTCCAACTCACTTGCAGGCCAAGCCGCGCTGCCTCTTCGCTGTAAATGCCCAGAGCGTCTCTCAGCTGGCTGTAGGAAGTGCTGAGAATGATGGTGTCGTCAGCATACTCCAGGTCAGTCAGGTGGTAGTTGCCGAAAGACACTCCGGGGATGCGCTCACTAACCCTGAACATCAGATGGTCGATGATGCAATTAAAAAGGTCGGGAGCAGCCACGCAGCCTTGGCGAACGCCGCTGGAGATAGCAAACCAGTCGGAGTCAATGCCGTTGATACGGACACAGCTCTCTGCGTTGCTGTAGAGCAGCTTGAACAGGGCTATGATCTTGGGTGGTGCTCTGAGAGCTTGGAGGATGTTCCACAGTGAAGAGTGGCAGACAGTGTCAAAGGCGGCCTTCAGATCAATGAATCCGATATATAGATGGCGATCTTTACGGAATTCACGGGTCTTTTCTATCAGCAAACGGACGGCAGAGATGTGGTCCGTTGTGGAGCGGTTGGGCATAAAGCCAGCCTGCTGGGGACGGCGGCAGCTTCTGATTGCTGGAAGGGCACGGCTGAGCAAGATCCTGGTAAAGACCTTGCCCGGGATGGAGAGTAAGGTTATGCCTCTGTGGTTTCCACAGACAAGCCTGTCGCCCTTGCATTTCCAGAAGGGCAAGATGACTCCTCTGGTCCAGTCGGTGGGCAGCTGCTCCGATTCCCACACCTGGTTGAATAGGCGGGTTAGCCACTCCACCATGCCATCACCGCCGGCCTTGAGCATCTCGCCGGTAATGGCACAGATGCCGGGGGCTTTCTTGGTGTTCAGCTTCTTCAGAGCAGCTCTCACTTCCTCGGGTGTTACAGGGTCTGTGCAGCAGGTGTCGTTAGGAGGTGCTGTGCTCGCAGCCCCTAGGAGGGTGGGATCAGCCGGGATGGTGCTGTGCTGCAAGAGGAGGCTAAAGTGCTCCTTCCAGCGCTCGAGGCAGTTGGCTTCTGTCATGATGAGGTTGCCGTCTGAGTCCTTTACCAGGGCTGTCTTTATGTGTGGGCCGCTACGGGCTTGGCGTAGTAGACTGAATACGCGGCTCATGTTGTTGTTGTTGGCCGCGGACTCAAGCTGTTGGGCTTCTGCCTGCCAAAACCTCTCCCTATCTTCAGCAATGGCCACATTGCGCAGGCGATTCAGTCTCCGATACTCTGTGAGGTCGCCTCGGAGTCGGGCCTCACGCCGCTGGTCTATGATGTTTAGTGTCCTCTCTGATATCCAGGGCTTTCTCGGGGAGGATCGCGGGCGTCCGAGGACATTGTGAGCAGACTGGAGGACACTTTCCTTGAAGGCCGCCCAGTCTGTCAGCTTGTCAGGAGCCAGGGTATCAAGAGAGCGGCGGATGGAGCAACTGAAGTCTCTGGCAATGTTGGGGTCGCTGAGTCGGGAGGAGTCGAGGCGAGGCAGAGTCTTGTGCTGGTTGGCTCGGAGCTTTAGCTTGAGCTGGGCCACCAGCAGACGATGGTCTGTGTTGCCAAGCTGTGCTCCTCTGAACACCCGGCAGTTGGTTACAAACGACTTCCAGCGTCGTGATATCAGGATGTGGTCCAATGCCTTCCTGGTTCTGCCATCTGGGCTGTACCACGTCCAGTGATGGATGCATTTCCGGGGAAACCAGGTGTCAGCAACACAAAGGTTGTTTTGGTGGCAGAGGAGGAGGAGGCGGTTGCCATTGTCGTTTGTTGTGCTGTCAACGAAGGTGGTGCCGACAGGTGAGCCGGGGGACCGATCATTGCTGGATAGAGTGGCGTTGGCATCAGTGAGGATGATGGTGACGTCGTGTGGTGGGGCTTGGTTGACAGCCTGGTGGAGTTGGTCAAAGAACGTGTCCTTCGCATCCTCATCAGCGACATCGGTGGGGGCGTAGGCGACGATCACTGTCATCTTGCCGTGATGGTGGAGGAATCGAGCAGACAGTAGTCTGTCGCTTATTGGTGTCCAGCTGATGAGGGACCTCCGGAGGGCTTTTGGAATGGCAAGAGCCACACCGTAAAGGCCGGTCCGACTCTCGGGGCCACTCCAGATGTAGCAATGGTTGCCAGCTGTTGTTTCACCATTGCCTTGCCATCGTACTTCACAGAGCCCTGCCATGGTGATGTTATAGCGACAGAGCTCTCGGGACAGCAGGGTGGCAGCTCCGGGGCGAAGGAGTGTCTGGACATTCCAGGTGGCGACACGGGTCTTATGACGAAGATCGATCCGTACTCGTTGGTCGGGGGCAGGCTGGGGTCCGTTACCGTGTTGGTCAGTCCGGCTTCTTTCTCTGGTCAGTTTCGTAACAAAGTGTGTTTCTCCTGGGTGAGTTGTTAGCCCTCCGCAGGATAGTCGGTTGGTGGGGCTGCCACCTCACAGCGTACCGACACGCTGGGGTCTTTGTTTGTCTGGAACCTACCCCGGAGACCGGCCCGCCATGGGTGACCCTACCAGGAGCAAGCTCCCGACGGTATCGCTCTCCAGGGTCACTGGAACACGCAAGCCCCCTCGCCGCATCAAGGCCAGACCCATCCGAGGGGGTTATTTTCATCAGGGAAACCAATATAACAGCTCAACATTGACAAATATACATTTCTGACATTCAAAAACAAAACAAAAACAAATCAGTGACCAATATAGCCACCTTTCTTTGCAAGGACACTCAAAAGCCTGCCATCCATGGATTCTGTCAGTGCTTTGATCTGTTCACGATCAACATTGCGTGCAGCAGCAACCACAGCCTCCCGGACACTGTTCAGAGAGGTGTACTGTTTTCCCTCCTTGTAAATCTCACATTTGATGAGGGACCACAGGTTCTCTATGGGGTTCAGATCAGGTGAACAAGGAGGCCATGTCATTAGTTTTTCTTCTTTTAGACCCTTTCTTGCCAGCCACGCTGTGGAGTACTTGGATGCGTGTGATGGAGCGTTGTCCTGCATGAAAATCATGTTTTTCTTGAAGGATGCGGACTTCTTCCTGTACCACTGTTTGAAGAAGGTGTCTTCCAGAAACTGGCAGTAGGACTGGGAGTTGAGCTTGAGTCCATCCTCAACCCGAAAAGGCCCCACAAGCTCATCTTTGATGATACCAGCCCATACCAGTACCCCACCTCCACCTTGCTGGCGTCTGAGGCGGACTGGAGCTCTCTGCCCTTTACCGATCCAGCCACGGGCCCATCCATCTGGCCCATCAAGACTCACTCTCATTTCATCACTCCATAAAACCTTAGAAAAATCCGTCTTGAGATTTTTCTTGGCCCAGTCTTGACGTTTCAGCTTGTGTGTCTTGTTCAGTGGTGGTCGTTTTTCAGCCTTTCTTACCTTGGCCATGTCTCTGAGTATTGCACACCTTGTGCTTTTGGGCACTCCAGTGATGTTGCAGCTCTGAAATATGGCAAAACTGGTGGCAAGTGGCAAATTGGCAGCTGTACGCTTGACTTTTCTCAGTTCACGGGCAGTTATTTTGCGCCTTGGTTTTTCTACACGCTTCTTGCGACCCTGTTGACTATTTTGAATGTAACGCTTGATTGTTCGATGATCACGCTTCAGAAGCTTGGCAATTTTAAGAGTGCTGCATCCCTCTGCAAGATATCTCACTATTTTTGACTTTTCAGAGCCTGTCAAGTCCCTCTTCTGACCCATTTTGCCAAAGGAAAGGAAGTTGCCTAATAATTATGCACACCTGATATAGGGTGTTGATGTCATTAGACCACACCCCTTCTCATTACAGAGATGCACATCACCTGATATGCTTAATTGGTAGTAGGCTTTCGAGCCTATACAGCTTGGAGTAAGACAACATGCATAAAGAGGATGATGTGGTCAAAATACTCATTTGCCTAATAATTCTGCACTCCCTGTAGATAGATGTCTAGATAGATGTCTAGATAGATATATAGATAGATACTTTATTAATCCCTGTAGGGAAATTCACACTTCCAGCAGTATACTTGTGTTGAAAAATAAAATAATAAAATAAAAGATATAGAATACAAAAATATGCAATATAATGTGTTGATATAGAGTATTTGAATAGTGCTACGGAAAATACGCAGTCATAAAAATAGGGTAATATGCAAATGTAGGGGTAGGGTTTCATGTGGGCTTTTACTCCCCCGGGTGGAGTTAAAGAGCCTCATGGCATTAGAAAGAAATGATCTCCTCAGTCTGTCGGTGGAACAAGACTGTGACAGCAGTCTGTCGCTGAAGCTGCTCTTCATGTATAAAACAATAATATAATATAATTCCAAAAACATGCATTTCATGTGAATTGGCCGGTCCAAATTGTCCCTAGGTGTGAATGAGCGAGTGAGTTGTCTGTCCCCGTGTGCCCTGCGATTGGCTGGCAACCAGTTCAGGGTGTCCCCTGCCCACTGCCCGATGATTGCTGGGATGGGCTCCAGCACCCCCGCGACCCTACTGAGGATAAGCGGTGTAGCTAATGAGATAATGAGAATAATATAATAATAAAATTGGTCGATTTCCTGCAGCACACTGGTTGAAAAAAACTAAAATAAACAATTTGGGAGGCATTAAATAATACACACTGTCCCTTTAAGCGAGGTCTCTATTATCGGGCGAAAATTACAGAGCGACGGGATATCGCAAAGAATCCAATAATGCTTCTCTCCGGATGGAATTGTTTTCGTATGCACGCAAAAGTATGATTTATGATCGGGCGCGACGGTTCCGACGGTTGAGAAAATGGCCGTGTTCTTTTCTCACGTTAATGCGCGATTAGATTTGCCGACGCAATCGCTCTCCAAATGAAAATAGAAGCCCGAGTAATCAAAACCGGGTCCATTCGTCTGCTCGGGACAATACAATGTGTGTAAATAGCCCACTTATTCCAATTGGTTACAAAAAAAAGGAGCTGAGTTGTGAAAACATTGGAAAAAAAATCTCTCGTGAGGCATTGAGTGTCTACTCTGAGGAAAACGAAAACCCTGGGTTGAATTTAATTTAAAGTGACAGCGCATGTGAATAGTTATCAATTTAGACTACGGCTACATTGTGTTTTTCTAACTTGAAAGCCACGGTATGCAATGTTCCCTGTAATTTTCCTTGCGGGTCTGAGCGTTCACACAAAGTCGGTGAGCAACGCTTAAAACGACAGTGAGCAACGGCAATCCCAAGTGTGGCAACTAAATCATTATCAAACATGTCCAAAACTTGACATTTTGCTGAGTTTCCGGCAATGCAAAATGATTTTTCTCTTTTGAGTGAATTGACTCATGTACGATTGCAAAGGTTGTACGGCCTACAAACGTCGTTTGTTCTTACAATTCTTTCACAAGATATCCATTTCTTTTTATTTCCCGATATATTTTGTCGCATAATATTAACATTTTTGGGGACTTATTTGGTCAGTTGTAAGATACAGAACTGTACTTAATCACATTTTTGAGTGGAAGTACAATGTTGGCAACAAGATTCACTTGATATAATAGGAAATTATTTGAATGCAACACAAACTTTTTCTTCTTTTTTTCGGGTTTTTTTCTACTTTTTTGTTACTTTTTTTTGTTCTCTATTTACTTTTTTCCTACATTTCTTTCTTTTCTTTTGTTCTGGCTTTTTTTCAAAATTGATCCTTCTTCTTTTCTCTTCCTTTTGTTTCTTTTTTTCTCAGCTTTTCACTATTTTTTCATTTTGGTATTATTTTCTTTTTTGTTCTATTCCCCCCTTCCTTTAAGTCATGTTGTGCATAATTTTACATAGAATTTGGTCATGTTGGGATTAAAGAAGCGAAAACAACCCGAAGAGCTGTATAGGACCCGAAAGAGCCGGTTCCTTTTAGTGAGCCGAGCCGAAAGAGCCGGTTCTCTACTAACTTTACTCAACTTCGTTCGACTTCGACTCGACTTCAAAATACCGCATTTAGGACACAACGTAAGGGGAACCCGTGTATTTTTACCTTAATGCACTGCAACTTTGACTTAAGTCGCTTCTTAATTACTAATTTTGAGCCCTGATTTTTGTGCACTGGCTCGATTTTCTTGAGCGCTGAGAATGTGCGAGCAGTGCGCGATTGCGCACGCGCGCAGCTTAGAGGGAACACTGACGGTATGTAATATTTGACCGCCAGCCGGCACCGCACTGCTAAGAAAAACCAGTGCCAAATGAGCATGACATAGCAGCAAGATGACAGACAAACATGGTGGAGACCACTAATTACAGATTTCACTCTGTAATAGAAATGCAAATTTCCTGACCTAAGATTTTATAAAAGATACGGTTGGTATGATGGTTCAGATATTCTTACCTAGTATTCAAATCACTAAAGAGAAGCACTAAATAATACACTGTCCCTTTAAGAATGAGTTTATGACTTATTTCCAGTTAACCCCCCCAAAAAACAATACAATAAATAAAAAACATTAAATTAACCAAATACATTATTTTACTACTGAAACAAGTAAACAACAATGTATAATAAGAAAATTAAGCTGAGAGAGAGACAGAGAGAGAGAGAGAGGGAGAGAGAGAGAGTGTGTGACATAGAAAGAGAGAAAGTGAGAGAGAGATAGATAGAAGTAGAGAAACAGTGACAGAGAGAGAGAGAGAGAGAGAGAGAAAGAGATACATGGAGAGAGGGAGAAACTGTGACATAGAGAGAGGGAGAAAAAGTGACATGGAGAGGGAGGAAGAGTGACAAAAAGAGAGAGAGAGAGAGAGATTGACAAAGAGCAAAAGATCGAGAAAGAGAGACAGAGAGAGAGAGAGAGAGAGACAGAGAGAGATTGACAAAGAGCAAAAGATCGAGAAAGAGAGACAGAGAGAGAGACAGAGACAGACAGGGAGACAGGGAGAGAGAGAGAGACATAAAGAGAAATAGAGAAAGACAGAGATAAAGAGGGACAGAGGGACAAACAGAGAGAAAGAGAGAGAGTGAGAGCGAGAGAAAGAGTGACATAGAGAGGAAGAAAGAGTGCCATCGAGAGCAAGAGAAAGGGAGAGGCAGAGAGAGAGAGAGACAGAGAGAGAGAGAGAGAGAGAGAGAGAGAGAGAGAGAGAAGCGTGCTGTTCTGGGGCACCTAAAATGAAATGCACACTCCTGAATGTGATCCATTATCCTTAGTCGACTATTGCTTAGAGCAGAGGTCGGTGGAGCACATTTTTTTCAGTTCAGACAGCCCACACGTGCATTCGTGGCCTGCCTAAAATGAATTGCAAGGTTTTAGCCACAATCCATTATCCCCTGTCGACTATCACTGTGAGCAGGGTGTGATAAAGGAAATTTGTGTCACGCGTGGGTGCGCTTCTCATGTTCATTTTTTTACCTACTAAAATCAGAAGCACCCGTGGGGCCCCAATCCATTGTCCCAAGACTATTGCCGATGGCAAAGAATGGCAGCGCACGTTTTTTTGGCCCACTGAAGCGTGGCTTTGCGGCCCGCCTAAAATAAACTGTTCCTTTCATGACCTTGATTCATTATCCACAGTGGACTATTGCTGAGAACGGGGGCTAAGTGAGCAAAATTGCATCGTGCATGACGACTCTTATTGGAGTTATTTTCATATAAAATGAGCGGAACCTGTGTGCCTGCGAGCCATTATCCCTGGTATACTATTGCTGCGAGTGGGAGCTGGCAGAATGCATCGGTCATGTCCACTAAAATGTGCTATTGCGGCTAGCTTAAAATAAACAGTACAATTTTCGCCATCTGTTTTCTTTAGTTGACCATAGCTGTGAGCTGGGTCCAAGAAATACCATTTGGGACAAGCTCATTTTAGCCGTTATTACTGCCTAGAACGAACAGCACCCGAGCAGCCGCGATCCATTATTCCTGGTTGACCATTGCTGTGAGCTGGGTCCGAGGAATAAAATTTGGGACATGCATGGCGGCTCATTTTAGCCGTTATTACTGCCTAGAACGAACAGCACCCGTGCAGCCGCGATCCATTATTCCTGGTTGACCATTGCTGTGAGCTGGGTCCGAGGAATACAATTTGGGACATGCATGGCGGCTCATTTTAGCCGTTATTACAACCTACAAAGAACAGTACCCTTGCAGCCACGATCCATTATTCCTGGTTGACCATTGCTGTGAGCTGGGTCCAAGAAGTACAATTTGGGACATGGGTGGCAGCTCATTTTTGCCGTCATTACTACCTAGAACGAACAGCACCTGAGCAGCCGCAATCCATTATTCCTGGTTGACCATTGCTGTGAGCTGGGTTTAGAAATACAATTTGGGACATGCATGGCGGCTCAATTTAGCCTTTATTGCTACCTAGAATGAACAGCACCTGAGCAGCCACGGTCCATTATTCCTGGTTGACCATTGCTGTGAGCTGGGTCCAAGAAATACAATTTAGATCATGCGTGGCGGCTAATTTTTTCCGTTAATACTACCTAGAACGAACAGCACATGTGAAGGGGCGATCCATTATTCCTGGCTGACCATTGCTGTGAGCTGGGTTCAAGAAATACAATTTGGGACAGGGTTGGCGGCTCATTTTTGCCGTTATTACTACCTAGAACGAACAGCACCTGAGCAGCCGCGATCCATTATTTCTGGTTGACCATTGCAGTGAGCTGGATCCAAGAAATACAATTTGGGACTTGCGTGGCGGCTCATTTCTGCCGTTATTACTACCTAGAAAGAACAGCACCTGAGCAGCTGCGATCCATTATTTCTGGTTGACCATTGCTGTGAGCTGGGTCAGAGAAATACAATTTGGGACATGCGTGGCGGCTCATTTCTGCCGTTATTACTACGTAGAAAGAACAGCACCTGAGCAGCTGCGATCCATTATTTCTGGTTGACCATTGCTGTGAGCTGGGTCAGAGAAATACAATTTGGGACATGCGTGGCGGCTCATTTTTGCCGTTATTACGACCTAGAACGAACAGCACCTGTGCAGCCGCAACCCATTATTCCTGGTTGATGATTGCTGTGAAAGAGGGCCAGCATAGTGCATTTCAAATATGGGGGGAGGCTTCTTCGCAGATTTCCGCATATCATAGGGGTTCTCGTCCCCATTTACAGCAATGAACAACATTATATTGTTCTAAATTCTAAAATGTACTGAAAAATATAAAGACAATGTGTGAGAAGTCAGAGTTAAGCTATTTTTGTTGCTCCATGACAATGCCGGAGTCTTTGGTATTAATAGGCACCATAAATGGGCATCTCGTTAAATTTCTAAACTCCGTGGTCAGCAACAATACCGCAAATGATCTCAATTTTAAAGAAGCGAGAGAAAAGATCAAAATTCAGCCGCGGACCGACCACAAATTAGCATAGGCCGGCATCCCCCAAGGAAAGGGGGGCGCCGGGTCGGGGGTTGGATTACCTGTGCTGTGGCAACTGTCACCATCGGGGTCCAGCCTCCACCCGGGATAACAGGAACACTTGACGCTGGTCTTGTACTGCTGGCACACTTGGCTGCACTTGAGGTGGCGGCCGCAATAGTCCACCAGCTCGCAGGTTTTGTTGCCGGAATCCAGTTCGAGTCCCGGCGGACAAGAGCACACGGCGCCTTTCCCCGGCGCCGGCGTGCAAATGTGGCTGCAGCCCCCTCGGGCCACCAGGCAGAAATCTGAGAAGGGAAACGGGCGACAGTCAAGACGGCAGGGGGAATACGGTCCTGGTTTTGTTGTGGAATGTGGATAATAACTGATGATAAGTATGGTGAATGGCTGGTGAAGGTTGTGGAATGAAATTGTTGCAGGAGGTCACATGCTGATATGCTGAGGGAGCCGGACGACCTTCACGAGATAGCTTAACTTCATTTGAGAACACTATAAAGGTCTGGAACTTTGAACGTGTCCCGGATGCAATAAAGTGCGTTCCCTTTTTGTCATATCTCCTCTCTGCGTATAATTTAGGGCGACGCCCAACGACATTCTCTCCAAAAGTTTCGGAGTCTCACCGGGTCTAGTTTGTTGTTGACGGTGGCACTCGCTTCTACCTATGTGTCATGCTACTTGCTTCACATGTTTGTAATTGGTCGTTAAATTCTGTTAGGGCCTTGTTCAATCCAGAATAGAGATAACAACAGACAGAGGAGCCACTACCCTCGCATTTTACGTACACAGTCAGGCTTTTTTTTCTCGGACCTTGTTCAATCCAGAACAACAAAGACAGCAGACACTCAAGCCTGATTTACGAATGTATGAAGGGTGGCATCGCATTAGCTAACCTGCATTGGCTCCCTGTTAGCTTAAGATGTGATTTTAAGGTTCTGTTGGTAGTATATAAAATCATGCATGGACTTGCTCCCTCGTATCTTTCAGATTTAATTTTCCACTATGTTCCGGTCCGGAGCCTTCGCTCTGAAAACGCTGGTCTATTAATAATCCCAAGAGCCAAGAAGAAATCCGCAGGTTTCGAGAGCGTTCTCCATTCGGGCCCCGGTAAATGTGGAATGCTCTTCCCCCTGAGATTCGATCTGCAACCTCAGAGGAAATGTTGAAATCCAAGCTTAAAACACACTTCTATTCTATAGCATATGAATCATTTGCCCTCATGTCGGTTTTAGATGAGGGGATGGTGTCATAATAGTCTTTGATTTGCAAAAATGTGTAGTCTGTGCAGCCCTTTGAGACTCCTTGTGATTAACCCCTGTACAAATAAACATGACTTGAAGTTTTTGAGTTTTTCCTTGCCCTCATGTAGAGACACTAGGGAGACACTTTGTGATTAAGGGCTATACAAATAAACAAGACTTGACTTGAGGTTTTTGAGTTTGCCCTTGCCCTCATGTAGGTTTTAGATCAGGGGATGGGGTCTTATTAGTCTGTAGTTTGCAATAGTCTTTGATCTGTGCAGCCCTTTGAGACTCTTTGTGATTAAAGGCTATACAAATAAACAAGACTTAATTTGAGGTTTTTGAGTTTTCCCTTGCCCTCATGTAGGTTTTAGATCAGGGGATGGCGCCATGATAGTCTGTAGTTTGCTATAGTCTTTGGTCTGTGCAGCCCTTTGAGACTCTTTGTGATTAAGGGCTTTACAAATAAACTTGACTTGACTTGATAACGACACAAAATATTTGTCAATTTGTATTTGTTTTTGTATATTGATTCAATATTTCAAACACAGTGCTAGCATGTAGCTAATTCGATGACAATTTTAGTTCGACAAGCTAATTTAACCGATTCCCACCCATTTACTCTTCCCAATTTGTATTTTCAGCCTGGAAGAAATGGGCGGAGAGATGCAATCAAAGTGAAAAAAAGACAGACCCCGAAGTGCTCCCTAAGCGCCACTTAATTGACTTTGAGGGAGAAGGTTCTTTTCCGGGCTAAGATAATGCCAGCGCCGGCGGGTCCTGAAGGGCCCCCCGGGGCCCGGCTGGAGAAAATGAAACTCTGTGTTTACGCTGGTCATTTGGAGAGATTAGAGAGGAGAGTGCCATCTCCTTTTTTCCCGGGTGGGGCACTTGGACAAACACGTTGTCGCTTTCCTGGGCCAGACCATAAAAAACGGATGGGAACGAATGCCGCGCGCCAGGAAAAGCGTGTTGGCGAGAAAAACAGGGGATTTGAAATCGTTTGTTTTTCTTACAGTCGGGATTTTACGACAATGTTCCGTTTATTGAATCAATTGAGTGTCGTTTGTAATACGTGTTTAAATCATAACCTCACCTAAATTGGCACATTGTTCGGCCTAGATATTAACAGGGTTGGGTAGGGTTACTTTGACTGGATTACTTTCAATTACTTTTTGATTACTCCAATACCAAATATGCTAATAAAAGAAAAAAAGGAACTAAATATGAATAAAATTACTAAATTTTGTGCAGGCTTGGGGAGTAACGGAATACAAAAATGATGTTGTTTGTATTTATTTTCATTTTGTTTCTGTCGCATTTGATGTTAGTTTTGCCGGAGATCAAAGAGATCAAAGCCAGGAGAGAAAGCTTAGCACGTGTTGTGAGTCATAATTTTAATCATATTTAGTTTCTTTGGTCTTTTATTAGCATATTTGGTATTGGAGTCATCCAAAAGTAATTGAAAGTAATCAAGGTAAAGTAACCATTCCCAACCGTGGATATTAATAGTTCTATGCAGAGGAAAAAGAATATATGTCTTCAAGTACTGTTATTTTGTCTTGTTCCTGCAACTTTTAGAATAGCGTAGAAGATCATTTCTTCCTCATGCCATGAGGCTCTTTAACTCCACCCAGGGGAGTAAAAGCCCGTATTAAACCCCACACCTGCATTTGCATATTACCCTATTTTTATTACAGTGTTTATTTTCCATAGCACTATTTAAATACTCTATAATAAAGTATCTATCCATCTATTTATCTATCTATCTATTTAACATATAGAATAGCGTAGAAGAGCCTAGCATAGCATTTATAGTCACTTGTAATCAGGGTTGGGTAGGGTTACTTAACTGGATTACTTTCAATGACTTTTGGATTACTCCAATACCAAATATGCTAATAAAAGACAAAAGAAACTAAATATGAATCAAATGACTCAATTTTGTGCAGGCTCGGGGAGTAACGGAACACATGGAACGGCAAAAATGATGTTGGCAAACTGTTTGGATTTATTTACATTTTGTTTCTGTGGCATTTTATGTTAGTTTTGCCGGAGAGCAAAGAGATCAAAGCCAGGAGAGAAAGCTTACCACATGTTGTGAGTCATCATTTTAATCATATTTAGTTTCTTTGGTCTTTTATTAGCATATTTGGTATTGGAGCAATCCAAAAGTAATTGAAAGTAATCCAGTTAAAGTAACCCTACCCAACCCTGGATATCAATAGTTCTATGCAGAGGAAAAAGAATATATTTCTTTAAGTACTGTTATTTTGTCTCGTTTCTGCAACTTTTAGAATAGCGTAGAAGATCATTTATTCCTCATGCCATGAGGCTCTTTAACTCCACCCAGGGGAGTAAAATCCCGTATTAAACCCCACACCTGCATTTGCATATTACCCTATTTTTATTACAGTGTTTATTTTCCATAGCACTATTTAAATACTCTATAATAAAGTATCTATCTATCTAGCTACCATTTAGAATAGCGTAGGAGAGCCTAGCATAGCATTTATAGTCACTTGTAATTCACTTTTAATTCATAACCTCACCTCACTTGGATCATTTGTTCGGCATTGAAATTGACCGTTCTATGCGGAGGATAAATAACATATCTCTTTGAATAACGTTGTCTTTTTTTCCTTGCTGTCTCTGCATCGTTTACAATAGCGTAGCTTGGAAGAGCATAGCATTTATTGTCACTTATTTAACCCATACCTTTACCAAAAGGTGTCTCATTGTTCAGCATTTTTATTAACTATTCTCCCCAGAAGAAAAAGAATAGGTTTCTTTAAGTACTGTTATTTTCTTCTTGTTTCTGCAACATTTAGAATAGCGTAGCTTAGACTAGCATAGCATTTATCGTCACTTATAACCCATATTTAACCCGTACCTTTACCTCAGATGTCTCGTTGTCCGGCAGTTTTATTAACCGTTCTCCCCAGAAGAAAAAGAATAGATTTCTTTAAGTACTGTTATTTTTTTCTTGTTTCTGCAACATTTAGAATAGCGTAAAAAACAACATAGCTATGGCATTTATAGTCACTTGTAGTTCACATTTAACTTATAACCTCACCTCAATTGGATCATTTGTTCGGCATTGATATTGACCGTTCTATGCGAAGGATAAATAATATATCTCTTTGAATATGAAATGAAATGAAATAAAATGATCTGCATTTAAATAGCGCTTTTCAAGTCAAGACTTCCCAAAGCGCTTTACAGTGTGCTTCACATTTCCCAATAGCGGCCGTGCAGCCATGTAAGGCGCTAACCTGCTTATTGGGGGCATTAGGGGTTCAGTGTCTTACCCAAGGACACTTCGACATGTAACACAGAGGAGCCGGGATTCGATCTCTTGATCCCAAGACGAGCGCTCTACCTCCTGAGCCACTGCCGCCCCATAATGTCTTTTTATTCCTGCTGTCTCTGCATCGTTAAGAATAGCGTAGCTTAGAATAACATAGCATTTATTGTCACTTAATAATAATAATAATAATAATAATAATAATTTCCTTTGTATTGTCATTCTTTGTAACAATGTACAAAGAACGAAATGTCGATACACCTGACCCGTTGTAGCGAGCCGATGCAGCCGCAGCCAACAGAGGGCGCCGCCATTTTACCAATGTTATAAGTCTTAGGTATGACTCGGCCGAGGCGCCAACCAGCGACCTTGTAATCGGTATTTAACTGATGACTTTACCCTCATTGGCTCATTGTTTGGCATTGTTATTAACTGTTCTCTCCAGAGGAAAAAGGACATGTTATTTTTGCATTGTTTCTGAAACATTTAGAATAGCGTAGCCGTCCTATGCGGAGTTCAGAGAGTGTATCTCTTTAAGTACTGTTGTTACTTGTTTTCCTGTTGTCATAGCATTCACTGTCACTTCATTTACTGTTATTCGTATTTAACTCATAACCATACCTCACTAATTGTCAGTTTGGCATTGCTAATAACTGTTCCATGCAATGGAAAAATAATATAACTCATTATGTTTTTTTTCCCCTTGTTGTCTCTGCACCCATATGACAGTGTAGCATAGCGTAACGTAGCATTTAATGTCACTTGTAATTCATATTTACCGCATAATGTCACTCCAATTGACTCATTGTTTGGCATTGATATTAACAATTCTATGCAGAGGAAAAATAAAAATACCTCGAAGTACTGTTCTGTTTTTTGTGGCCTCTGCACTGATTAGAATAGCGTAGCATAGCATTTATTGACGCTTGTATTTCAGATTTAACTAACTTTACTCAGATCATCAGTTCAGAATTGGTATCAACTGTTCTATGTAGAGGATAAATAATACATCTCTTTAATTACTGTTGTTTAGAATAGCATAGCACATCATAGCATAGCATAACATAGGTTAACATGGTATAGAATTAATATTAAGCATATCATATTGTGTAATTTAGCTTTTCCTTTTTTACTTAGAGACAAAGTTAAAATGTTGGAAACCCACAAATAATGAATGCACTTAAATGTAGCAACACTCTCTGCCGATGGTATACACATTTTTTTTTGAAGTACATGAAATAAAAGAGCACAGAATGAGAGCAAAAACAGTAAAAATAAATGTGTGGTCAAAAGTGTTTAAACAGAATTACAGATGCTAATTAGCATTAGCATCATTTATAGTTAGTGTAATTCGATTTGAATCTGAAAATCACACAAAAAGAATAAAAAAAAACTGTGAATATTATGTTGCCAAAGTTTTGTTTGTGGGGTAAAAAACGGAATTACTAATGCTAATTGCCATTAGCTACATTTTTCAAAAGCTATTTCAATGTTAAAATCCTACAAAATAAAATAGAAAAACAAAAAGTAAATAATTTGTGGTCTAAGCTTCACTCAAAGTGTTAAAAAAAATAGCATTACATATGCTACTTGTCATTAGCATTAGCTACATTTGTAAAATATGTGATTTTAATTTAAAACTCACACAACATAAAAACAAACAAAAAAAATTGTGGTCAAATCTTTGCTCAAAGAGTTAAAGAATTATAGATGCTAATCAGCGATTAGCATAAGCTATATTTAGTGTTTTTTTTTTTTTGTGAATGCTAAGATTTAAGGTATCTTTGTTTTTAGGCTGCTTTTTTTAAGTGTGGTTTCCGCGGATAAAGTCTGACACAGTCCAAACTTAAAAGGTCAGGTCGACACGTACTTTGGGTCTCGTCAGACCGCGTCCGATGTGAACACACTTTCAAATGCCAACGCTTCAAAATTCCTCACCTAGCTTTTTGGGTTTATTCATTTCGTCTTTTCAATGTGAACTTGTTCGTGCTTTAGATTGGTTGAAAATCGTGAAAACACTCCAAAACTATGAAAGCCCAAACCCAAGTTTGAAACCCAATCTCAGAGCCCGCAAAACTCTTTAAAACCCTAATTATTTTTGAAGCCAAAGTACCTGTTTGAAACTATAGCTAGAAGCCCTGGATTCGGTTCAAAATCCTAGTTTGAAACTCATTTTCAAAACTCCAAATACTGTACACTTAAAAACCCTAACCTGAAGCCGAGACCCTATTTCAAAATCCTCTTTCAAAGCGCTATTTGGAATCCTAAAAACACCTTAAAACCTTATAACGATATCCTGGTTTGAAGACCCTAAATTTGGTTTAAAACCCTAATATGAAGCCCTATCCCTAGTTTACCTTTAGTTTGTAAGCATAATTGAAAACTAAACTCTTCTAAACTAAAACTAAACTAAAATATTAAAACCCTACTGTAAAACTGCAGTGGGAAGCCCTTGAAACACTTAAAAGCCCTAATATGAAACCCAAATCTTAGTTTTAAACCTCTGAGTTGGGTCCAAACCAAAAATGACACCTCAACTCTATTTTAAAACCATAAAAACTCTCCAAAACTCACATTTGAACCAAAAATCCTGGTTTGAAACTATAGTTGAAAACCCTAAACTATGTTTAAAAGCCTAATGGGAAGCCCAAACCCTAGTTTAAAAACCTAAAAACACTGTAAAACCCTCATTTGAAGCCAAAACCCTAGCTTAGAACTCTATTTCTGAACCCCAAATACACTCAAAAACCCTATTTTTAATCCTTGGTTGAACCCTAAAAAAGATTTTTAAAACTCTAATATGAAGCCTTATTTTGAAACCTTGAATTTGGTCTAAACCCAAGGCCTGGTTCCTATTTTCAAACTTCAAAAAACTCTTTAAAACCCTCATTTGAAGCCAAAATCCTGGTTTGAAACAATACCTGCTAATCTAATTTTGTTTCAAACCATTATGGAAAGCCAAAACCCTAGTTAAACCCTAGTTTGAAAGAGTAATTTGGAAATCTTCAAAACAATTTAAAACCCTAATTTGAAGGCCAAACCCTAGCTTGAATCTATTTTGACATCCCAAATACTTATTAAAAACCCTTACTTAAGATAAAATCCTAATTCCAAACCCTAGTTGGAAACCCTACAAATACTGTAAAACCTTTATATGAATCTGAAACCCCAGTTTGAAACCCTATCTTAGTTTGAAACCTCCGAGTTGGGTTCAACCCTAAAATGACACCTCAACTCTATTGTCAAACCATAAAAACTCTCCAAAACTCACATTTGAACCACAAATCCTGGTTTGAAACGATAGTTGAAAACCCTAAATCATGTTTAAAAGCCTAATGGGAAGCCCAAACCCTAGTTTAACCCTAGTTTGAAAACCTAAAAAACACTATAAAGACCCTTAGTTTGGAAGACTAATTCGGAAATCTTAAAAACATTTTAAAACCCTAATTTGAAGCCCAAACCCTAGTTTGATTCTATTTTGAAACCCCAAATACTGATAAAAACCCTTACTTGAAGATAAAGTCCTAATTCCAAACCCTAGTTGGAAACCCTACAAATACTCTAAAACCTTTATATGAATCTGAAACTCCAGTTTGAAACCCTATCTTAGTTTGAAACCTCCGAGTTGGGTTCAACCCTAAAATGACACCTCAACTCTAATTCCAAACCATAAAAACTCTCCAAAACTCACATTTGAACTACAAATCCTGGTTTGCAACGATAGTTGAAAACCCTAAATCATGTTTATAAGCCTAATGGGAAGCCCAAACCCGAGTTTAACCCTAAAAACAATTTAAAACCCTAATTTCAATCTATTTTGAAACCCCAAATACTGATAGAAACCTTTACTTGAAGATAAAATCCTAATTCCAGGTTGGAAACCCTACAAATACTCTAAAACCTTTATATGAATCTGAAAGCCCAGTTTGAAACCCTAGCAGGGACACCCTTGACAAACTGTTTAAACCGCACTCAGCGCTGACCTAGATTGTTTAGTTTTTCTCCATCCGACGCAACCGACCATGTCCGCCCTTGACTCTGATTTCGAAACCCCAACTTGGAATTGTATCACCCACCGAACGAGTGAAGCCAGGTTACACGGACTTACATAAATGAAGTCGTTTCTGAACAGTACGATTTTATCGATTTTGTTCAGGAATTACCGCAAACGGGTCCTTCGTCGGAGCGATCGCGGCAGTCGACTTTTCCGTTGCAGATCTTGTCGGGCGTCAGGCAGACGCTGCTGTCGTTGGCGCAGTGGTATTTGGGCGGCTTGCAGACGGCGGATTCGCACGATTCTTCGTCCGAGCGGTCCTCGCAGTCCACGTCCCCGTCGCACACCCAGCTCTTCGTGATGCATTTGCCTGAAAATACGAAAGAAATGTTGATTCCATTTATTAAGTGTTAGGTTTAAGTCTCCAACATTGATGATAAAACGCTCTGGAATAAAAGACAAAGAGAATCTGATTAGTTAGACTCTTGCAAGGAGAGCTTCGGAGAATGTATACCGCCAATCACCCAAATCACTCTGAAGAAATCTCCGATATCTCCTTTCTTTTTATTAAGGTTTTGCCCCGTCGTACATGAGTCTCAATTTTCTGAAGGGAGGGGTTCTATCTAACTAATTGAGACCGCGTTCTAACTGTTGCTACGTAGAGTTAATTCATCTTCGCACTCCTTGCTTTCCGCCCGATGATCACAGCTGGTTTCTGGTGGACACTTCCTTCTCTTCTTTCAAGGTTTTCGATGAAAAACAACTTGCATTGCATTCCAGGTCAAGTTGTTTCTCATTGGTTTGTAAGATGAAAAGACTGTACAAAGAACTTAAAATCCCTTGCCAATGCAGTGTAAATGTCCGCTGCGTCCACAAACACGTCTCACCTTTACTCCACTTCCCGTCAGCCCCCGTTGTTTTCGCCCCTTCTTTTTGATTCGCCCGTGGAAAACATATCAGAATAAGTCTCTAAAATAAATACATTACAAAAATATACAGTTGCAAATACATATTATACATGGTTACACATATTTACAAAGAAAGACGGTACACCGAGAGAGTTTTCACAGCTTACGGCTGAAAACTAAACAAGAAGGGCTGAGAACACTTATAACATATTAATGTCAACTGTAGGATAAATATATGTATATAATTCATTACTGTAGGATAAATATATGTATATAATTCCAACATTAAGGTACCAAAAAAATCCAAATCAGAACCTATCTGGCCCTGTATTAAGGTGCCACGATCCAAAGAAATTCCAATAGAAAAAGGAAAAAAAGTCATTTCCAAGGCTGTAGGGATCCAGCGAACCACTGTCAAAGCCATTATCCACAAATGGAGAAACTGGTAACGGTGGAAAAGATTCCAAGAATTGGTCATCCAACTCAGATTACCGTAAATTCCGGACTATAGAGCGCACCTGATTATAAGCCGCACCCACCACATTTTAAGAGGATAACCGCTTTTTTACTTACACAGGGCGCACCTGTATATAAGCCGCATGCGCCCACATTAAAAAATGTAACACAATCACAAATTTAACCCAGACTTTGAGTCCCGCGATTGTAACTGAATATAAAGCACACAGTCCAAGTATCATAGCTGGCAAATTGAACGGAAAATTATGCCGGTACTTAAGGTTTGATGCATTTATTTTATCCTGTTTAACATCGGTTTCCAGTCTCGGTCCCGTCTTTTTTTGTCCTGTTTATTATTCCCACCAGTTATCGTTCCCGTCTAGTTTGTCCTGTTTAATTTTGATATCCTGTTTCAATATCAATCCTGTCTGTCCCGTCCTGTCCGGTATCAACCCCATCTGTCCGATATCTGCTCGGGCGATTGGTATCGGTCTCATCGGTCTCTGGCTTCCTGTCTTTCCACACCAGACTGCTGCCTAACGTGCATGACTCCCCATTTCCCGTAAAATAAAAGCTTGTGTCAGAAACGTCACGCATTTGGGTCCTGATCCTGTTTGAATTTTGCTTCCAAGGAGTTATCTTTTCAGTGTCTAAAACGCGACTTTTTTCAGCTTTCACGACATTTCCCTTTTTCTTTTCCAGGTCTTTTGTTAAAGTCAATCATTATTAAGACTATTTCGTGGCCATATTTACCCAAATAAAATACATATATATGGTTAAAATCGAATCATACCAAGAGCAGATTTCCTCACGTCCTCCATGTGATGTTGTTACAAGGGAAAGAGACCCCGTAATTTATTATACTTCAGGGAGAAAGTTCACATGAGCATTTCACAATAAAAGAATATAAGATTGATAAACGTACAAGAGATGCAATTAGACTGATTATTGAAACGTTACTTCATGTGTGTGTATGAGAAACATTGTTTTTATATTTAGTAATATAAAAAGAATCTAATTACCTTGAGACAGAAATTCAAGAGATTTACATTGAAAACCTGACACTTTTCAATCAGTTTTCGCTAGGTGGCGCTGTTTTAAATACAAAAAAAAGTTAGAGAACTACCGCTCATCATTTTCGCTGTTAACAAACAGCCTAATTTGAAGCCCAAACCCTAGTTTGATTCTATTTTGAAACCCCAAATACTGATAAAAACCCTTACTTGAAGATAAAATCCTAATTCCAAACCCTAGTTGGAAACCCTACAAATGCTCTAAAACCTTTATATCAATCTGAAACCCCGGTTTCAAACCCTATCTTAGTTTAAAACCTCCGAGTTGGGTTCAACCCTAAAATGACACCTCAACTCTATTTTCAAACCATAAAAGAGATGCAATTAGACTGATTATTGAAACGTTACTTCATGTGTGTGTATGAGAAACATTGTTTTTATATTTAGTAATATAAAAACAATCTAATTTGAAAACCTGACACTTTTCAATCAGTTTTCGCTAGGTGGCGCTGTTTTAAATACAAAAAAAAGTTAGAGAACTACCGCTCATCATTTTCGCTGCTAACAAACAGGAAAAGAAACATCAGAGACGCCGGCAATGCCTCATCATTTTTCTGCATATTCCACTCTATGGATTTTCCTTCAAAGTGTCCACGTGGCTTTATTCTCGGCGTGGGAGGATCAAGCGCCGTGGCGCACGTACTGCTACTGTGTATATGCTCGCCACGGAAAACCTGCCGCCTGCCCCATTAAAATAAAAATACATAATCCGAAAAAAATCCCCCGTTCCAGCCAGGCTTCCGTATGTTTAGTGCCCGCTGTGTCGCCAGCCAGGTGGCGAAAGGAAATAAGCGGCTGCGGGCTAAATATATATTTCACAGGATGCTCCACTATCATAAAAACATGTCGGTGGCATGAATAAGAAACCCGTGGGAAAAAAAAAAAAATGAAAAAATGAAAAGAGAGGAGAGAAGGAAAGGGGGGAAAAAGAATTGCCAAAGACGAAAACATCATTATTCAAGGGGTGGGCGACAGAGACAAAAATAAATAAATAAAAAGGGAAAGCGTGAATACATTTTTGTGGTGATAAATCAAACGAGTCACAACAAAAGTAAACAAAATTCATCCTTTTTTTTTTTTTTTAATAAATAGCGCAAAAAAAGACCCGACAGCCATTGATTCCGATCTCATTAAAAAACAGCAGAATAGAACAGTGGAATGGACCAATCAGAGAAGATGCGTTCAGTAGCGTCAGGAAAAAACTTATACCGATCGTGTAATTGAATTTAGAACACTAAATATGCCATTTTTAGCCCAGACGTAAGAGTTTGTTTTCAGCATATATGAAAACTACGCTTGTTTTTGGCATAGAAGAAGAAGCTAGTTTTTGGGTGAATAAGAAGCTAGTTTTTGGCGTTGAAAAATAAGGTCGTGTTTGGCTTGGAAACAAAGCAACTTTTTTTTGTTTTCAGCGTGGAAGAAAAGTACCCAAGTTATTGTTGTAGAAGAAGAAGAACATTTTAAGCAAAAGAAGAAGAAGCTAGTTTTTGGCGTTGAAAAATAAGGTCGTGTTCGGCTTGGAAACAAAGCAACTTTTTTTAGTTTTCAGGGTGGAAGAAAACTACCATAGTTATTGTTGTAGAAGAAGAACATTTTAAGCAAAAGAAGAAGAAGCTAGTTTTTGGCGTTGAAAAATAAGGTCGTGTTTGGCTTGGAAACAAAGCAACTTTTTTTTGTTTTCAGCGTGGAAGAAACGTACCCAAGTTATTGTTGTAGAAGAAGAAGAACATTTTAAGCAAAAGAAGAAGAAGCTAGTTTTTGGCGTTGAAAAATAAGGTCGTGTTCGGCTTGGAAACAAAGCAACTTTTTTTAGTTTTCAGGGTGGAAGAAAACTACCATAGTTATTGTTGTAGAAGAAGAACATTTTAAGCAAAAGAAGAAGAAGCTAGTTTTTGGCGTTGAAAAATAAGGTCGTGTTTGGCTTGGAAACAAAGCAACTTTTTTTAGTTTTCAGCGTGGAAGAAAACTACACTAGTTATTGTTGTAGAAGAAGAAGATCATTTTGGGCAAAGAAGAAGAAGCTAGTTTTTTGGGTGAATAAGAAGCTAGTTTTTGGCGTTGAAAAAGAAAATCGTGTTTGGCTTGGAAACAAAGCAATTTTTTTTAGTTTTCAGCGTGGAAGAAAACTACACTAATTATTGCTGTAGAAGAAGAAGATCATTTAGGGCAAAGAAGAAGAAGCTAGTTTTAGGGTGGATAAGAAGCCTGCTTTTGGCGTTGGAAAATAAGGTCGTGTTTGGCTTGGAAACAAAGCAACTTTTTTTAGTTTTCAGCGTGGAAGAAAACTACACTAATTATTGCTGTAGAAGAAGAAGATCATTTAGGGCAAAGAAGAAGAAGCTAGTTTTAGGGTGAATAAGAAGCCTGCTTTTGGCGTTGGAAAATAAGGTCGTGTTTGGCTTGGAAACAAAGCAACTTTTTTTAGTTTTCAGCGTGGAAGAAAACTACACTAGTTATTGTTGTAGAAGAAGAAGATCATTTTGGGCAAAGAAGAAGAAGCTAGTTTTTTGGGTGAAAAAGAAGCTAGTTTTTGGCGTTGGAAAATAAGGTCATGTTTGGCTTGGAAACAAAGCAACTTTTTTTAGTTTTCAGCGTGGAAGAAAACTACACTAGTTATTGTTGTAGAAGAAGAAGATCATTTTGGGCAAAGAAGAAGAAGCTAGTTTTTTGGGTGAAAAAGAAGCTAGTTTTTGGCGTTGGAAAATAAGGTCGTGTTTGGCTTGGAAACAAAGCAACTTTTTGATTTGTTTTCAGCGTTGAAGAAAACTACACTAGTTATTGTTGTAGAAGAAGAAGATCATTTTGGACAGAGAAGAAGAAGCTAGTTTTTTGGGTGAATAAGAAGCTAGTTTTTGGCGTTGAAAAATAAGGTCGTGTTTGGCTTGGAAACAAAGCAACTTTTTTTTAGTTTTCAGCGTGGAAGAAAACTACACTAATTATTGCTGTAGAAGAAGAAGATCATTTAGGGCATAGAAGAAGAAGCTAGTTTTAGGGTGGATAAGAAGCCTGCTTTTGGCGTTGGAAAATAAGGTCGTGTTTGGCTTGGAAACAAAGCAACTTTTTTAGTTTTCAGCGTGGAAGAAAACTACAATAATTATTGCTGTAGAAGAAGAAGATCATTTAGGGCAAAGAAGAAGAAGCTAGTTTTATGGTGAATAAGAAGCCTGCTTTTGGCGTTGGAAAATAAGGTCGTGTTTGGCTTGGAAACAAAGCAACTTTTTTTAGTTTTCAGCGTGGAAGAAAACTACACTAATTATTGCTGTAGAAGAAGAAGATCATTTAGGGCAAAGAAGAAGAAGCTAGTTTTAGGGTGAATAAGAAGCCTGCTTTTGGCGTTGGAAAATAAGGTCGTGTTTGGCTTGGAAACAAAGCAACTTTTTTTAGTTTTCAGCGTGGAAGAAAACTACACTAGTTATTGTTGTAGAAGAAGAAGATCATTTTGGGCAAAGAAGAAGAAGCTAGTTTTTTGGGTGAAAAAGAAGCTAGTTTTTGGCGTTGGAAAATAAGGTCATGTTTGGCTTGGAAACAAAGCAACTTTTTTTAGTTTTCAGCGTGGAAGAAAACTACACTAGTTATTGTTGTAGAAGAAGAAGATCATTTTGGGCAAAGAAGAAGAAGCTAGTTTTTTGGGTGAAAAAGAAGCTAGTTTTTGGCGTTGGAAAATAAGGTCGTGTTTGGCTTGGAAACAAAGCAACTTTTTGATTTGTTTTCAGCGTTGAAGAAAACTACACTAGTTATTGTTGTAGAAGAAGAAGATCATTTTGGACAGAGAAGAAGAAGCTAGTTTTTTGGGTGAATAAGAAGCTAGTTTTTGGCGTTGAAAAATAAGGTCGTGTTTGGCTTGGAAACAAAGCAACTTTTTTTTAGTTTTCAGCGTGGAAGAAAACTACACTAATTATTGCTGTAGAAGAAGAAGATCATTTAGGGCATAGAAGAAGAAGCTAGTTTTAGGGTGGATAAGAAGCCTGCTTTTGGCGTTGGAAAATAAGGTCGTGTTTGGCTTGGAAACAAAGCAACTTTTTTAGTTTTCAGCGTGGAAGAAAACTACAATAATTATTGCTGTAGAAGAAGAAGATCATTTAGGGCAAAGAAGAAGAAGCTAGTTTTATGGTGAATAAGAAGCCTGCTTTTGGCGTTGGAAAATAAGGTCGTGTTTGGCTTGGAAACAAAGCAACTTTTTTTAGTTTTCAGCGTGGAAGAAAACTACACTAATTATTGCTGTAGAAGAAGAAGATCATTTAGGGCAAAGAAGAAGAAGCTAGTTTTAGGGTGAATAAGAAGCCTGCTTTTGGCGTTGGAAAATAAGGTCGTGTTTGGCTTGGAAACAAAGCAACTTTTTTTAGTTTTCAGCGTGGAAGAAAACTACACTAGTTATTGTTGTAGAAGAAGAAGATCATTTTGGGCAAAGAAGAAGAAGCTAGTTTTTTGGGTGAATAAGAAGCTAGTTTTTGGCGTTGAAAAAGAAAATCGTGTTTGGCTTGGAAACAAAGCAATTTTTTTTAGTTTTCAGCGTGGAAGAAAACTACACTAATTATTGCTGTAGAAGAAGAAGATCATTTAGGGCAAAGAAGAAGAAGCTAGTTTTAGGGTGGATAAGAAGCCTGCTTTTGGCGTTGGAAAATAAGGTCGTGTTTGGCTTGGAAACAAAGCAACTTTTTTTAGTTTTCAGCGTGGAAGAAAACTACACTAATTATTGCTGTAGAAGAAGAAGATCATTTAGGGCAAAGAAGAAGAAGCTAGTTTTAGGGTGAATAAGAAGCCTGCTTTTGGCGTTGGAAAATAAGGTCGTGTTTGGCTTGGAAACAAAGCAACTTTTTTTAGTTTTCAGCGTGGAAGAAAACTACACTAGTTATTGTTGTAGAAGAAGAAGATCATTTTGGGCAAAGAAGAAGAAGCTAGTTTTTTGGGTGAAAAAGAAGCTAGTTTTTGGCGTTGGAAAATAAGGTCATGTTTGGCTTGGAAACAAAGCAACTTTTTTTAGTTTTCAGCGTGGAAGAAAACTACACTAGTTATTGTTGTAGAAGAAGAAGATCATTTTGGGCAAAGAAGAAGAAGCTAGTTTTTTGGGTGAAAAAGAAGCTAGTTTTTGGCGTTGGAAAATAAGGTCGTGTTTGGCTTGGAAACAAAGCAACTTTTTGATTTGTTTTCAGCGTTGAAGAAAACTACACTAGTTATTGTTGTAGAAGAAGAAGATCATTTTGGACAGAGAAGAAGAAGCTAGTTTTTTGGGTGAATAAGAAGCTAGTTTTTGGCGTTGAAAAATAAGGTCGTGTTTGGCTTGGAAACAAAGCAACTTTTTTTTAGTTTTCAGCGTGGAAGAAAACTACACTAATTATTGCTGTAGAAGAAGAAGATCATTTAGGGCATAGAAGAAGAAGCTAGTTTTAGGGTGGATAAGAAGCCTGCTTTTGGCGTTGGAAAATAAGGTCGTGTTTGGCTTGGAAACAAAGCAACTTTTTTAGTTTTCAGCGTGGAAGAAAACTACAATAATTATTGCTGTAGAAGAAGAAGATCATTTAGGGCAAAGAAGAAGAAGCTAGTTTTATGGTGAATAAGAAGCCTGCTTTTGGCGTTGGAAAATAAGGTCGTGTTTGGCTTGGAAACAAAGCAACTTTTTTTAGTTTTCAGCGTGGAAGAAAACTACACTAATTATTGCTGTAGAAGAAGAAGATCATTTAGGGCAAAGAAGAAGAAGCTAGTTTTAGGGTGAATAAGAAGCCTGCTTTTGGCGTTGGAAAATAAGGTCGTGTTTGGCTTGGAAACAAAGCAACTTTTTTTAGTTTTCAGCGTGGAAGAAAACTACACTAGTTATTGTTGTAGAAGAAGAAGATCATTTTGGGCAAAGAAGAAGAAGCTAGTTTTTTGGGTGAAAAAGAAGCTAGTTTTTGGCGTTGGAAAATAAGGTCATGTTTGGCTTGGAAACAAAGCAACTTTTTTTAGTTTTCAGCGTGGAAGAAAACTACACTAGTTATTGTTGTAGAAGAAGATCATTTTGGGCAAAGAAGAAGAAGCTAGTTTTTTGGGTGAAAAAGAAGCTAGTTTTTGGCGTTGGAAAATAAGGTCGTGTTTGGCTTGGAAACAAAGCAACTTTTTGATTTGTTTTCAGCGTTGAAGAAAACTACACTAGTTATTGTTGTAGAAGAAGAAGATCATTTTGGACAGAGAAGAAGAAGCTAGTTTTTTGGGTGAATAAGAAGCTAGTTTTTGGCGTTGAAAAATAAGGTCGTGTTTGGCTTGGAAACAAAGCAACTTTTTTTTAGTTTTCAGCGTGGAAGAAAACTACACTAATTATTGCTGTAGAAGAAGAAGATCATTTAGGGCATAGAAGAAGAAGCTAGTTTTAGGGTGGATAAGAAGCCTGCTTTTGGCGTTGGAAAATAAGGTCGTGTTTGGCTTGGAAACAAAGCAACTTTTTTAGTTTTCAGCATGGAAGAAAACTACAATAATTATTGCTGTAGAAGAAGAAGATCATTTAGGGCAAAGAAGAAGAAGCTAGTTTTATGGTGAATAAGAAGCCTGCTTTTGGCGTTGGAAAATAAGGTCGTGTTTGGCTTGGAAACAAAGCAACTTTTTTTAGTTTTCAGCGTGGAAGAAAACTACACTAATTATTGCTGTAGAAGAAGAAGATCATTTAGGGCAAAGAAGAAGAAGCTAGTTTTAGGGTGAATAAGAAGCCTGCTTTTGGCGTTGGAAAATAAGGTCGTGTTTGGCTTGGAAACAAAGCAACTTTTTTTAGTTTTCAGCGTGGAAGAAAACTACACTAGTTATTGTTGTAGAAGAAGAAGATCATTTTGGGCAAAGAAGAAGAAGCTAGTTTTTTGGGTGAAAAAGAAGCTAGTTTTTGGCGTTGGAAAATAAGGTCATGTTTGGCTTGGAAACAAAGCAACTTTTTGATTTGTTTTCAGCGTTGAAGAAAACTACACTAGTTATTGTTGTAGAAGAAGAAGATCATTTTGGACAGAGAAGAAGAAGCTAGTTTTTTGGGTGAATAAGAAGCTAGTTTTCGGCGTTGAAAAATAAGGTTGTGTTTGGGTTGGAAAAAACAACAACTTTTTGACAAGTTTTCAGCGTGGAAGAAAACTACACTAGTTATTGTTTTAGAAGAAGAAGATCATTTTGGGCAAAGAAGAAGAAGCTCGTTTTTGGCGTTGAAAAATAAGGTTGTGTTTGGGTTGGAAAAAACAACAACTTTTTGACTAGTTTTCAGCGAGTAAGAAAACTACACTAGTTATTGTAGTAGAACAAGAAGATCATTTTGGGCAAAGAAGAAGAAGCTAGTTTTTGGTGAATCATAGGCTAGTTTCGGCAAATGATATGCTTGGAAACCACAAATGTTTTTGACCAAGAAGTAAAAACTAGTTTTCAGCATGGAAGAAAATCACACTAGTCTTTGACATAAAGGAAGAAGAGGAAGCTAGTTTTTGCCGATGAAGTATATGAAACAAATCAACTTTTTGACGCAGAAGTAACCATTACTATTTAGCATGAAAAAAGCTACGCTAGTCTTTTTTTTATCGAAGAACCTAGTTTTTGGCAAAGAAAAATAAGATAGTTAAGCTAAGAAATAAGACAATAAATAAGATAAATAAGATAAGTAAGCTTGTTTTGGTAAAAAATAATCTAGGAAACGCACGTTTTTGACCCAGATGTAAAAACTAGCTTTCAGCATGGAAGAAAACTAATCTGTTTTGGGGCATAGAAGAAGAGGCAAGTTTTGGGTGTCGAAGAAGAAGCTGGTTTTTGGCAAAAAAGACAATTGGAACAAAGGAACTCTTTGACTCAGAAGTAAAAAACTAGATTTCAGCGAGTGAAAAACTGCACTAGTTGTTGTCGTAGAAGAAGAAGCTAGTTTTTGGCAAAGAAGAAGAAGCTAGTTTTTTTGTGAATAACAAGTTAGTTTTGGCATAGAATACATTTGGAAACAAGTTTTTGTAAAGTAAAAACTAGTTTTTGGTATGGAATAAATTACACTAGTTATTGTTGTAGAAGAATACGCTAGTTTTTTTTTTACTGAATAAGAAGCTAGTTTTGGCAAAGATTATGCTTGAAAACAACCCATCTTTTTTACCAAGAAGTAAAAACTGTTTCAGCATGCAAGAAAACCACACTAGTTTCTGCCATAGAAGAAGAAGCAAGTTTTCGGCGTGGAAGAAGATGCTAACTTTTGGCAAAGGAGACTCTTGGAAACAGAGAAAGTCTTTGACTCAGAGGTAAAAAACTAGTTTTCCGGATGGATGAAAACAACACAAATTAATGTCATAGAAGAAGAAGGTAGTTTTGGCAATGAACAACATGCTAGTTTTTGGTGATAAAAAAGCTAGTTTTTGGCAAAGAAGACTCTTGGAAACAGAGAAAGTCTTTGACTCAGAGGTAAAAAACTAGTTTTCCGGATGGATGAAAACGACACAAATTATTGTCATAGAAGAAGAAGGTAGTTTTGGCAATGAACAAGATGCTAGTTTTTGGTGATAAAGAAGCTAGTTTTTGGCAAAGAAGACTCTTGGAAACAGAGAAAGTCTTTGACTCAGAGGTAAAAAACTAGTTTTCCGGATGGATGAAAACGACACAAATTATTGTCATAGAAGAAGAAGGTAGTTTTGGCAATGAACAAGATGCTAGTTTTTGGTGATAAAGAAGCTAGTTTTTGGCAAAGAAGACTCTTGGAAACAGAGAAAGTCTTTGACTCAGAGGTAAAAAACTAGTTTTCCGGATGGATGAAAACGACACAAATTAATGTCATAGAAGAAGAAGGTAGTTTTGGCAATGAACAACATGCTAGTTTTTGGTGATAAAGAAGCTAGTTTTTGGCAAGGAAGACTCTTGGAAACAGAGAAAGCCTTTGACTCAGAGGTAAAAAACTAGTTTTCCGGATGGATGAAAACGACACAAATTAATGTCATAGAAGAAGAAGGTAGTTTTGGCAATGAACAAAATGCTAGTTTTTGGTGATAAAGAAGCTAGTTTTTGGCAAAGAAGACTCTTGGAAACAGAGAAAGTCTTTGACTCAGAGGTAAAAAACTAGTTTTCCGGATGGATGAAAACGACACAAATTAATGTCATAGAAGAAGAAGGTAGTTTTGGCAATGAACAAGATGCTAGTTTTTGGTGATAAAGAAGCTAGTTTAGGCAAAGAATACGACCCAGAAGTATAAAGTAGATTTCAGCGTGGAGGAAAACTACACTAGTTTTTGGCATAGAAGAAGAACGTTTTTGGCATTGAAGACAAAGCTTGTGTTTGGGTGAATAGGAACGATGTTTACTGTGAAATTTGTTTTGACATCTTTACTACCGCAGTGGTTAGCGCGTGTGCGGCACAGTTCTGAGGTCGTGGGAACCTCCTGCGTGGTTTCAAATCCAGCTCCCGACCTTACTGTGCGGAGTTTGTATGTTCTCCCCGTGCTTGCGTGGGTTTCCTCCGGGCACTCCGGTTTCCTCCCACATTCCAAAGACATGCATTTCAGGTGAATTGGCCGGTCCAAATTGTCCCTAGGTGTGACTGAGCGAGTGAGTTGTCTGTCCCCGTGTGCCCTGCGATTGGCTGGCAACCAGTTCAGGGTGTCCCCTGCCCACTGCCCGATGATTGCTGGGATGGGCTCCAGCACCCCCGCGACCCTACTGAGGATAAGCGGTGCAGCTGATGAGATGAGATTATCAAAATTACAACGAAATATTGGTCCCTAAACCATAATAAAACATTTAAAAAAACAGTTTATTAAAGAGTTCTTCTTCTCCTTGAATGTCTTTCCTCCAAAATAGTGTTACATCAGAGAGACGTGACTAAAATGATAATGAGATTATCAGAGTAACAGCGGGGGACAGTCCACACGGGGACACAACATATTTTAGTGATTTTAAACTTAAAAAATGCACTAATAACTGGAATTGGCACTAGGTACGGAATATTATCATTAAGGCAATACAGAAATGATGGAAAACCATGAATGTATTAGATTTTTCTCAATTGTATTTGTAACAGGGGTTAAAAAAACATGACTTTCGTGTACTTGAACGAAAATCAGAGTAACTTACCGTAAATTCCGGACTATAAGCCGCTACTTTTTTCCCAAACCTTCAACCCTGCGGCTTATTCAGTGATGCGGCCAAATTAATGTCATGTTTCTAACAGCCGCCAGCGGCGCTCGAGTACAAAAGGTAAGATTTAGACCGGTGGAATATATGCGCCGAGGAAGACTGCAACTTCTTAGCTTGTGCAGAAATTAAATTAGCGTAAACATATCCTCATCATGCAAATTGCAAAAAAAAAGGCACATGACGTTACTTTCAAGCTAAAAGCAATCGAGCAGTCCGATAAAGAAGGAAACAGAGCTACTGCATGCAAAGTGCGAGCGTGTCGCTAGCGTGTTTTTGAATAAGAGCGCACGGGACAACGTCTTTATGACAAAGTCTCTTTCCCATACTGGGGAAAACGACTTGGATGACGTCAGTTTTAAGGAAAAAGATGAGGACGGTTTACGTTTTTCTTAACATACCCGTTTACTGTGTTGCGAGCGTGTTCCCAGTAGCGTTTTGCTACCCTTCACAGGGACGGTTTGGGATGAAAGTTATAATATTATAATTAAAGCTTTGAAAACTCTCTCGGTGTACTGTCTTTCTTTGTAAATATGTGTAACCAATGTATAATATGTATTTGCACCTGTATATTTTTGTAATGTATTTATTTGAGACGCTTATTCTGATAAGTTTTGCGAATTAAAAAAGAGGGGCGGAGCAAACGCGGGCTGAAGGGAAGTGGGATAAAAGTGAGTGAGACCTGTTGTCGCGGCGGACAATAGTGGATATATATTTTTCCCACCCTTACCTTTGGAAATATAGCTCTTGGATTAGTTTCAACGGGTACCTGGACTCTGCAGGTCTGCATCAAACCTTAAGTACCGGTATCATTTTCTGTTCATTTTGCCGGCTGTGGTATTTGGACTGTGTACTTTGTATCAAGTTACAATCGCGGGACTCACAGCCGGGTTTGGGCTAATTTTGTGATTGTGTTACATGTTTTAATGAGGGCGCATGCGGCTAATATACAGGTGCGGCTTGTGTAAGTACAACATCGGTTTTCCTCTTAAAATGTGGTGGGTGCGGCTTATAATCAGGTGCGCTCTATAGTCCGGAATTTACGGTATTTAAGATTAATTCATTATACGGTAAAGGTCTGCTTTTTAAAATAAGTAAAAGCCTATTTTAACACAAAATATAACGCTCAAATAGAACCGGATATCAGGAATGACCCAAATTTAAGTAGAAGACAACGCCAAATTATGCTTACAAGTAAGGGTGCGTTTCTGTGACATTTCGGCACTCCACAGGGTTCAATCCCGAGGCCCCTATTGTGTATTTACAAATCCATTTTAGGATTTCTAACCAACAAATGAGTTTTACTGGACGTCATGATTCATTTTAACAGTAACAAAAACCGGAATCTAATAACCCGCCCGCTGTTTTTTTTTTCTCTCTAGAACAAAACAATCGAGTAGGAAATCTTGTGCAGCTGACAGCTCCACGCTAACTCTTTTGTGCCGAAAAAAGCTAGCCTACGGGCATAGAAAGAAAACAAAAAAACTTGATGGATCGTTGACATATTCTAATAGCGTCGAAGAAGAAGCTAGTCTATTATTCCTCCGGTGCGGGAATAAAAACCACAAACCGAATTGAAGATTCAACAAAACAAGCTACACGTATCTACCCCTAGCTTACCCGTATCCTTGCAGGTGAATTTAGCTTTGGGGTCGCACATCCTTTTGGTCCCCCGACAATCTTTCTCGTCCCGGCCGTCTTCGCAATCTTTGTCTCCGTCGCACCGCCAACGTTCGGGTATGCAAGTTCCGTCCGTCACGCAATGGAATTCCTCCACGCCGCACTCCATTACCGGAGGCAAACCTGAAAAGAAAGTCACTCCGCTAGTGATTGGATCCATTGTTCCACAACGACCACTTGTAGGCTTCGTGTATTGACAGGGAACGAAAAGTGATATTTTGGCGTTGCTCGGAGAACCCACGGGTCGTCAATTTCCGAAGAAGAAAAGGCTTCTTGGGTTCTCCAGGGTTAAATAAGACATGATAGGACGGAAAGGATGATGTATTTTATAAGTCTTCTAAGAGACCCGGGCGGAGACGTTTTGTAAGTTGTACGCCCGCTGTAAAAGATGCACTCCCCGGGCGTCCGGGCAGACCTTATTTCAGACACAGTTGATACTGATGAGAGGATTCCCAGCCCCCTCGCTATTCTACTTTTAGACGCCTTTTACAGGAGATACAGTTGGAGAATTTTAGTTTTCTGCAGCAGCACACAGATTTAAGATTATGTGCCCTGATCAGCCCCCCTCCCACAAAGGGATTCCTTTTGATAGCAACAATAATAGGAACAAAACAATCCAGTGAGAAATCTTGTGCAGCTGACAGCTCGACACTTACTCTGTTGTGCCAAAAAGGTTAATCCACTGGCATATAAAAAAAAAATGAATTGACAAATTATGATTACAAGTAAGGGTGAGTTTCTGTGACATTTCGGCACTCCACAGGGTTCAATCCTGAGGCCCCTATTGTTTATTTACAAATCCATTTTAGGATTTCTACTCAACAAATGAGTTTTACTGGGCGTCATGATTCATATTTATAGTAATTAGTGTTTTTCTCCTTAGAACAAAACAATCGAGTAGGAAATCTTGTGCAGCTGACAGCTCGACACTTACTCTGTTCTGCCAGAAAGGTATATCCAATGGCATAGAAAAAAAAATAACTTAATGGATTGACAAATTATGATTACAAGTAAGGGTGAGTTTCTGTGACATTTCGGCACTCCACAGGGTTCAATCCCGAGGCCCCTATTGTTTATTTACAAATCCATTTTAGGATTTCTACTCAACAAATGAGTTTTACTGGGCGCCATGATTCATTTTAATAGTAATTAGTGTTTTTCTCCTTGGAACAAAACAATCGAGTAGGAAATCTTGTGCAGATGACAGCTCGACACTTACTCTGTTCTGCCAGAAAGGTATATCCAATGGCATAGAAAAAAAAATAACTTAATGGATTGACAAATTATGATTACAAGTAAGGGTGAGTTTCTGTGACATTTCGGCACTCCACAGGGTTCAATCCCGAGGCCCCTATTGTTTATTTACAAATCCATTTTAGGTTTTCTACTCAGCAAATGAGTTTTACTGGGCGTCATGATTCATTTTAATAGTCACAAAAACCAGAATCAAATAACCTGCCTGCTGTTTTTTTTTTCTCTCTAGAACAAAACAATCGAGTAGGAAATCTTGTGCAGATGACAGCTCGACACTCTGTTGTGCCCCAAAAAGTTAATCCAGTGGCATAGAAAAAAAAATGAATTGACAAATTATGATTACAAGTAAGGGTGAGTTTCTGTGACATTACGGCACTCCACAGGGTTCAATCCCGAGGCCCCTATTGTTTATTTACAAATCAATTTTAGGATTTCTACTCAACAAATGAGTTTTACTGGGCGTCATGATTCATTTTAATAGTCACAAAGACCAGAATCAAATAACCCGCCCGCTTTTTGTTTTTCTCTCTAGAACAAAACAATCGAGTAGGAAATCTTGTGCAGCTGACAGCTCCACGCTAACTCTTTTGTGCCGAAAAAAGCTAGCCTACGGGCATAAAAGAAAACAAAAAAACTTGATGGATCGTTGACATATTCTAATGACACGTGAGGGTGCTTTACTTGTTTTTTGTAATTATTAGAAGAAATTATTCAACGCTGATGTTGAAATTTTCGAGCGCTAAAAAAACGTTATTCAAACGAAGATGATTCATCGCCGTGCTCGTTAGTACCAACGGCGAATTTATGCGTCGCGGAACACAATTAGCGAGCTAAAATGGAGTGATGGAAACAGAGGCGTCGTTAAAAACGTGGGTTTATAGCGACGGGCAGAGGAAAAATGATTTATTAAATGATTACTATCGGAACATGTGACAGGGGATGAATGGGGGCGTGGCCACGGAAAAATTATGTGAAAATTGAATACGATTGGTGCCTGCAAATATAGTTTTTGAAGGTTCTTGTTGCGATTTTACGTCGTGACAACGAGGCACTCTATTTTGAAACTTTATTCTGAGAGAGGTTTTACGCTTTTGCTTTCGAATTTGACTAGAAACAGGAAATGTGGAAGTGAAAACGAGATGGAATACAGTTCTATGGCTTTACTTAAATTGTAGGGATAGGGCGTGGCTTTTGGTTAAACAAAAAATTGAAACGGACATTTACTTCTTTCACTGGCATATACTTTTATTATTTATATTAGCCTTTTCACTTATTATTTTGTGTTTAGCTCAAATAAATAATCAAACATAGAACAAAGTAAATAAAATAATATTTTTTAACGAAATTATTCAAATAAATTAGGATAGAAAAAAACAATACTAATTAAAAAGATGAATTGAAAAATAAAAAAAGTAAAGTTTGATAAAGATTAAAAAAAAACAGTAAAATAAGAAAAGCAATATTTTTTAAATATTTTAAAAATGTCAAAAAAATAAGCTCCATTAATAAGACAATATTATAAAATAATAATAAAGATATTTAACATTTGTAGGTAGAATATTTAAAATTACATGATTTAAAAAAATATCAAATACAAATTAAACTGACAATAAATTAAAACGTATGAATTTGAATATTTGAAAGAAGCAAAAAAAAAAATATGCATTATTTGTATAACTAACAACAATATAACACAAAATACCACAATATAATATTATAATGATAATAATAATATGTGCATAAAAAATAAAGTGTTTAAAAAAATATTCAAGCAATCTCCAATCCAAAACAATAACAACAATAATAATAAGAGGAAATTATATATTTAAAATAGGGAGATAATAAGGTGCCATCAGCCATATGAAATTATTAATATATTATGACGTATTATGAATACCATTTGCCAAATATATTAATAATATAACATAACATAACACATAGGATAACACAATTATACAATATAATACAATCAAATATAATATAATACAATATAATATTCTGTACCATAAAATAATGTACTGTAATATAATATCATAAAATATAATATATGTGCATAAAAAATAGTATTTTATATAAAATGTTCAAACAATCTGCAATCTACAAAAATAATAATAAGAGGAAATGGTATATTTGAAATAGGCAGAGAATTAGGTGGCATTCGATATAATATGATATAATATAAATATAAAATAATATGCAAATACATTTTTGGGGCAAATCTTAAATGAGAATTAAATATCAAAACATTTGTAGCAAAATTGTTCATTTAAATATTCAACATAACAAAAAATTGAGCACCTTCCACTATGTGAGATTAGAAATAAGTGTATTATTTTAATTATATTAATTTTATAAATATATATTATATCAAGTAAGTAATACGTGAATACAAATAGTTTCAAAGAGTTTAATAAAACAATAAAAATAAATTCAAACAAAATGAAACAAAATCCAATGTGAAATAAGAATAAACATTCAGAAAATAAAGACTGAATTCAAAGGGACAGTGCGTAACTGTCATTGCCCAATTGGTTAATTATTACACACTAGTGCAGGGGTCGGGAACCTATGGCTCGCGAGCCATATATGGCTCTTTCTATGAGTATTTGTGGCTCAGAGACCAATTTGATTGCATGCAAAATTTCTCCATCTTGTTCAAAACCGGAGTTTGCAATCCTATTCAGGTACACGTAAAGCCAAACAAAGCTAAATGCAACGGTAACACTTCGCAGTATATATAGGGCACGTTTTTCACTACAATTTACAGTCAAGGTGTCACACAAAAAAGGGGGGAAAAAAACTCGTTTTGGCTGTACAACGCTAAAGAATCCTTTATTTAAAAGTTCACTGTATAATCTGTGTTCAGTGTTCAGATACTTTATGATGAATCCACAGAACTGTAAATGCGCCAAAACACCGGAAGAGAACTTAGTCATTTGATTGGGTGAGTGGGAGGGATGGGTGGAGCTATGCAAAAAGTGCAAGCACTCCCTCCCATCTCTCGCCCTACGCCGCCTGCGCCAAAAGTGAGCTCATCAGGCTCCCTATTCTCAGAATGTTGTGACGTTTTTACAAAATAAATGCTTGCATCTGGTTTTGAAACCAATATGTATGAAAAAAAGGGTCAAAAGGAGTTTAACCGATCTTGAGTCATTGCAAGAAAGAGACAAGTTTAAAGTGGTATGTTTGTTGAATTTGGGACAGGGGCTCTGGCATTATTCTCTTTTCATAATTTTGATCAAATCATCAAAAATAAATGTGCTGAAGACTAAGCTTTTGTCTGGGGCGCCGGTTTAGCAATTTAGTAAATTTGTCTCATAATATATGGTGTGGCTCTTTCCCAAAATGAAATTAATATTTTTTGCTTTTATGGCTCTTTGAGTCAAAAAGGTTCCCGACCCCTGCACTAGTGTTTTAGATATCAAAATTAAGCAAAAAAAAAAATAAATAAAAAAAATCACATACTGAAAAAGAGAGATGGAATTTCCGTTTGAATACACATAGTTTACCGGCGGCGCTCTCGTCGCTGAAATCTCCGCACAATAAAAATAAATTTAAACAATAATGAAAGCAATCCAATGTTAAATAAAAATATACATTCAAAAAATAAAGACTGAATTTAAAGGGACAGTGTGTAACATTTAGTTCCTCCTACAGGTTCAAAAAAAACTGTCATTGCCATCTAGTGGTCAAATATTACACACTGGCGTTTCAGATACCGTAAATTCCTATACTATAAGCCGCTACTTTTTTCCCAAACGTTCAACCCTGCGGCTTATTCAGTGATGAGGCCAATTGATGTCATTTTTCTAACGGCCGCCAGTGGCGCTCAAGTACAAATTGTAAGATTTAGACAGGTGGAATATATGCGCCGAGGAAGACTGCAACTTCTTAGCTTGTGCGCAATTTAAATCAGCGTAGACATATCCTCACCATGTAAATTGCAATAAGAAAGGCACATGACGCAGCTTTCAAGCTAAAAGCAATCGAGCAGTCTGATAAAGAAGGAAACAGAGCTAATGTACGTAAACTTTACGCGCGTGTTGCTAGCGTGTTTTTGAATAAGGGAGCGTGGAACGACGTCTATATGACAAAGTCTCTTTCCCATACTGGGGAAGACGACTTTGATGACGTCAGTTATAAGGAGGAAGATGAGGAAGGTTTATCACGATTTTCCAAGTACGGTATGTTTTTTTAACAGACCCGTTTACTGTGTTGCGAGCGTGTTGCTAGTAGCGTTTTGCTACCCTTCACAGGCACGGTTTGGGAGATGAAAGTTATAATATTATTATTAAAGCTTTGAAAACTCTCTCGGTGTACCGTCTTTCTTTGTAAATATGTGTAACCATGTATAATATGTATATGTATATTTTTGTAATGTATTTATTTTAGAGACTTATTCTGATATGTTTTCCACGGGCGAATCAAAAAGAAGGGGCGAAAACAACGGGGGCTGACGGAAAGTGGAGTAAAGGTGAGACGTGTTTGTGGACGCAGCGGACAATAGTGGATATACAGTATATTTTTCCCACACTTACCTTTGGAAATATACATTTTTTTTCCTTGGGTTATTTTCAACGGGACCCGGACTCTGCAGGTCTGCATCAAACCTTAAGTACCGGTATCATTTTTTGTTCATTTTGCCGGCTGTGGTCTTTGGGCTGTGTACTTTATATTCAGTTACAATCGCGGGACTCAAGAGTCGGGTTTGGGTTAAATTTGTGATTGTGTTACATGTTTTAATGTGGGCGCATGCGGCTTGTGTACAGGTACGGCTTGTGTAAGTACAAAAGCAGTTATCCTCTTAAAATGTGGTGGGTGCGGCTTATAATCAGGTGCGTTCTATAGTCCGGAATTTACGGTATTGAAAAAAAAAAAAAACTTCGGATACTGAAAAACGAGAGATGGAATTTCCCGTTTTAATACGCATTGTTTACCGGCAGCTCCCCCCCTGCAGGCGGCGCTCTCGTCGCTGAAATCCCCGCAGTCGTCGTCTCCATCGCAGGCCCAATGGTCCGGGATGCAGCGCCCGCTGTTGCACCGGAATTGGCTTTTTGTGCACGACAGGACACAGCCCGCTTCGTCGCTTCCGTCGCCGCAGTCGTCGTCTGAAAATGTATACGAAACAAATTGCGGTTATAAGAAAAGTACTCGTTCATAAACACACAAGAAGTGCGTGCATATGAAAAAAGGATAAAACGACTGCAAAAAAACATAAAACAAAACAAAAACAGGTGACAGAAAATGGTGTCGAAACATGTCATCCTCAAGCTGCGTTAAAGTGAATCTGTAAAATGATCTTGGATGAACAATTAATATTTATAAAAAAAAAAATGACGATTCCTTGTGGGTGCTCGGCTGTGTTTCCAGGTGTTTACAGTTTGTTCTGTGGGCTTTCATCATAAAAGATCTCAACATTGTCTCAACATTATTTAATGAGCAACGCAGTGGTTAGCCCGTGTGCGGCACAGTTCTGAAGTCATGAGATCGAACCTCCTGTGTTGAATTTGCATGTTCTCCCCATGCTTGCGTGGGTTTCCTCCGGGCACTCCGGTTTCCTCCCACATTCCAAAAACATGCATGTCAGGTTAATTGGCCGGTACAAATTGTCCCTAGGTGTGAATGAGCAAGTACATTTTCTGTCTCTATGTGCCCTGCAACTGGCTGGCAACCAGTTCAGGGTGTCCCCTGCCCACTGCCCGAAGATAGCTGGGATGGGCTCCAGCACCCCCGCGATCCTACTGAGGATAAGTGGTCCAGATAATGGATGAATGAATGGATGGACGCTCCATTGTGTCCTTCCAACCTGAATCACAACGCCACTTGTCACTGATGCATCGGCCGTTGGCGCAGGTGAACTGGGTGAGGATCTCACAGGTGGGAAAACCTGCAAAAACAATGAAATAAATCAACTTTACTCGTTTTGTCCTCTGCCCGCAACTCAAGGACACTTCCCCGCTATCGTCGGAATATAGATTCCCCTTCCTGACATTTCAATTCCCAACGGCTCTCCGTCCGTTTTCAGACTTCCAGATAAGCCCGTCCCGATTTCCTTACCCGATGTCCAAACATTTATCGACTTCAGAACGAAACGCAATTCTACGTTGGAATGGATCCGACTGAAAAGAATAAATAGGATAAAATAAACCTCCTCCGGTTTCCACGGCAACGTATCTTATTTTCCTTTCGCGTCCGACGTCCGATTCGCCGGGATTTTGACGTTCATTAAAAATGAAGCAGGCCGCATCCATAAATGATGAGGGTCTCGAGTAAACGTCGGTCTCGTCTGAAAACGAGACGCCGGCATCCATAAATAATGTCAAAGACGGAGACGGACGCTAAACTACTGACAAACAAAATCCGCGTCGGGATCTGTCTCGCTGGAGGACGCCACCCGAAGGAGATTTTAGGCGACGAGCGGAATATGTTTCCCGACAAAGGCTTGATTATGATTGAAGGGAGTCGAGCGTGAACTTCAATTACTGTTGTCTTTGAGCTGGCTTAGGTTGCACCCGAGGGGAAACGAAAGAAAAAAATGGCGTGCGAATGTCGAGTAAAGTCAAATTCGACATACTTGAATAAGTCCGACTCTAGCGATCTCAAATGGACACAACAAACAAACCATCAGTTCAAAAACAGCAAAGAAATAGCAAAATATATTTGATCTTTACTAAAAAAAATGCATAGATTTATTTGACATTCCTGACTTAGTCCTTTGAGCCAGACTCCTTGACCATCAGCGTCATGGGGTCCCTAGATTACATTTTTTTCATTCCAAGATGTGGAATACAATGTTTCGCGGGACCCTCGTTACAAAATTATCCCCGACACACGACATCAAATTTCGTGTGTGAGTTGAATCATTAATTATTTGAGATTATTGAGGGAAATATGCATGATTAACATCTTCAACTTCTATTAATGGTGAGAAGAAAGCAGACTTGTTTAGACCGTGCCAAGTAAAGTCAAATTCGATATACTTAAATGAGCCTGACTTTTTAGCAAACTTTTAGTGGACAAAACAAACAAAATGCCAGCTCAAACAGTGAAACAGCAAAAGTGGTTTTTCCTTATTGATAAATGGTTAACTTTATTTGACAATCCTGTCTTGGTCCTTCGAGCCGGAATCCTTAATTTCAGTGGACCTTACGGTGTCCAGCTCACGATTTTTTTCATGCTTTCACGTCAAGTTTTGGAATACAATATTTTCTTTAAACCCTCGTAACGGCATTTCCCCAAACACACGACATCAAATTTTGTTTGTGAATTGAGTAAGTAATTATTTGAGATTAATTGGGGAAATATGCACGATTGACATCTGCAACTTCTATCAATGACGAGAAGAGAGCAGAAGGTTTAGACCATTGCTAGCTGTAAATGGCAGCATGTTCATGCCAAATAAATTCAACATATTTAAATAAACTTGACTTTTTAGCAAACTTTAAGTGGACAAAACAGGCAAAATATCAGTTTAAAAACAACATAGAAACAGTAAAAGTGGTTTTCTCTTATTGATAAATGGTTATCTTTATTTGACAATTCTGACTTGGTCCTTCGAGCCGGAATCCTTGATTCCAGTAGACCTCCGGGTTATGGCGTCCCTTGTTTATGATTGCTTTTCATGTTACAATGTGGAATACAAACATGTTTTTATGTACCTTCGTTATTTTCCCCACCATACGACATCAAATTTTGTGTGTGATTGAGATGAAGAATTATTTCAGATTAATCAAGGAAATATGCATGATTAACATCTACAACTTTTGTCAATGGCGGGAAGAGAGAATAATTTTTAGACTGTTCGTAGCTGTAAACAACCGCATGCTATTGACAAGTCAATCTCAACACCTTAAAATCTTCAGTGGATTTGAAATGATTCCAGCGTACTTCAAATGTACATGTATTAGTTTTAGTACAGTATTATTTGCAGGTTGTAAGCAGAATTTCTAGAAAATTAAAATCCATTTGAAAACAATGAAGAAACAGCAAAAATTGTTTTCTCTTGAGTGATAAAATCTTAATTCAACGTGCCTGTCTTAGTCCTTAGAGCCAGAGTTCATTACAGAAGACGCCTGTGTTGCAGTGTCCTTAATTAACCTTTTACAAAGCCCTTTTTTCTAATTCATTTATTATGGATATTCATTTTGATTTGATGGATTTATTCTGAAACCCTCAAAAAATGAGATGAAACACTATCACGTCATGGGCGATTAACATACGTTGTTAATGAAATCACTCTCTGCTTAAATACTCAAGTCACATTGACAGCCACGTCTAATCTGGTTGTCAAAATTGTCCACTGCGTTGTTATCAATGCAGATGAAAACGGTTCTAATGTGAATTGAGTGTGACTCAGGTTTGATTTCCAGACTTACTGCAAGAAAGCTCGTCGGAAGAATCTCCGCAGTCGTTTTCTCGGTCGCACGTCCACGCTTGAGGGATGCAACGTCCATTTTGACACTGGTACTGGTCGCTCTGACAAGGCCCGGCTGCAAACAAATATATGTCACGTATATATAGATATACAGTGGCTTGCGAAAGTAGCTGCCCCCCTTGAAGTTTATAACTTTTTGCCACATTTCAGACTTCAAAAATAAAGATATAAAACTGTAATTTCTCAACAATAAGTGGGACACAATCATGAAGCCGAACTTAACAAGTAAAAGACGAAAAAGTGGGTGTGCAAAATGACTCAGCCCCTTTACTTTCAGTGCAGCAAACTCTGTTCAGAAGTTCAGTGAGGATTTCTGAATGATTCAATGTTGATCTAAATGAATAACGATCGTAAACGGAATTCACCTGTGTGTAATCAAATCTCTGTGTAAATGCACCTGCACTGTGATAGTCTCAGAGGTCTGTTTAAAGCGCAGATAGCATCGTGAAGAACGAGGAACACACCAGGCAGGTTCGAGATACTGGTGCGGAGAAGTTTAAAGCTGGATTTAGATACAAAAAGATTTCACAAGCTTTAAACATCCCAAGGAGCACTGTGCTAGCAAATATATTGAAATGGAAAGCGTTTCAGACTACTGCAAATCTACCAAGATCAGATCGTCCCCCTGAAATTTCAGCTTATACAAGGAGAAAACTGATCAGAGATGCAGCAAAGAGGCCCAAGATCACTCTGGATGAACTGCAGAAGTCTACAGCTGAGGTGGGAGAATCTGTCCATAAGACAACAATCAGTCGTATACTGCACAAATCTGGCCTTTATGGAAGAGTGACAAGAAGGAAGCCATTTCTTAAAGATATCCATAAAAAGTTCCCCACAAGCCACCTGGGAGACACACCAAGCATGTGGAAGAAGATGCTCTGGTCAGATGAGACCAAAATCGAACTTTTTGGCAACAATGCGAGACGTTATGTTTGGCGTAAATGCAGCACAGAAAATCACCCTCAACGCACCCACACCACCGTCAAACATGGTGGTGGCAGCATCAAGGTTTGGGCCTTCTTTTCTTCAGCAGGGACAGGGAAGATGGTTACAATTGATGGGAAGATGGATGGAGCCAAATACAGGACCATTTTGGACGAAAACCTGATGGAGTCCGCAAAAGACCTGAGACTGAGACGGAGATTTGTCTTCCAACGAGACAATCATCCAAAACAAAAAGCAAAAGCTACAATGGAAACATATCAAGGTTTTAGAATGGCCATGTCAAAGTCCAGACCTCAATCCAATTGAGAATCTGTGGAAATAACTAAAAACCGCTCTTCACAAATGCTTTCCGTCCAACCTCACTGAGTTCGATCTGTTTTGCAAGGTGGAGTGGGCCAAAATATCAGTTTCTCGAAAACTGATAGACATACCCTGAGCGACTTGTAGCCTTAATTGCAGCAAAAGGTGGCGCTACAAAGTATTCACTCAATGGGGCTGAATCATTTTGCACAACCACTTTTTCGTTTTTTATTTGTTAAAAAAGTTTAAAACATCCAATAAAGTGTGTTCCACTTCATTATTGTGTCCCACTTAATGTTGATGCATCCAGGGTTGGGTAGGGTTACTTTAACTTGATTACTTTCAATTACTTTTGGATGACTCCAATACCAAATATGCCAATAAAAGACAAAAGAATCTAAATATAAATCAAATGATGACTCACAACACGTGGTAAGCTTTCTCTCCTGGCTTTGATCTCTTTGATCTCCGGCAAAATGAACATCAAATGCGACAGAAACAAAATGAAAATAAATCCAAACACCTTGCCAACATCATTTTTGCCGTTCCATGTATTCCAAGCCTGCACAAAATTTAGTAATTTTATTCAAATTTAGGTTCTTTTGTCTTTTATTAGCATATTTGGTATTGGAGTAATCCAAAAGTAATTGAAAGTAATCCAGTTAAAGTAACCCTGGATGCATCACAAGAAATGACAGTTTTATATCTTTATGTTTGATGTCTGAAATCAACGACTCCAGACGTCAAAATTCCCTTCGAACGGGCCACAGAGAAGAATTCGTGGAGTTCACCGGATCCTCACGTGCATAAGTCAAGGCGGCTAATGATCGCTACATCACCCGGACGTCCGTGTGCCTCTTTATCGCTCCATCACTCAGTAAAAGGCGATAGGAAGGCGGGACAGCGGCGGGGGGTCTGACGGCCCGGGGAAATTACGGCGCCGGACGCGCTGACAGCTACACGGCGGGGACACGGACGGCCCCCCACCCTCACCTTGTTCGGAGGACCATTCGTCACTTTCTGCTTAATGCCTTGATTGATACTCGCCACGTCTAATCGCTCCGCGGGGTCTCCTTAAAGATCGGCGGGTTGATGGAATGACTGTTGAATGCTGTCAGATTGAATTCAAAGCGTGTCGTGTAAGTACATTTTCGTAAAATGATGGTATTCATCAGTCAATGGCAGCAAATGAGTTAAATATAGTTTTTATTATTCAGCTTATTTTTCTGATTTAAATTTCTCTTTAAAGAAAATAAATTGTAAGATTCTTTTGTCAGGATTACTGATGTGACTCAGCTGTGCCCGCTCGTTTGCCGCGGGTTCTGATTGGCTCCCTGTCAGTATTTGAACCCAGTCCTGTCAGTCCCCTGTGGTCGGTCCGTCTACGAACCTCAGTGAATACTAGGCAAGCCTTTTTCGGCCCTGACTCCCACTTGTTCCGTTCTTGCTCCCGTCTGTCTCTGGCTACGACCTGTTTTGATCCTGACCATGTCTGCTCTCCCGTCCCAGCTTAAGACCTCTTTTTGTCCCCGACTACGTCTACTCTCCCGTTCTGGCTTACGACTCGCTTCCGACCCCGACCACGTTTTTTCTCTACTGTCTCGGCTATTGACCCGCTTTTCCTTCCTTGACACCGCCATCGCTCGCTACGGAAGATCCACTTCTGTGTTCGGATCACAATCCGAGGGCGAGAGCGACTTGCTGCCCGCGCCTAGCGAACACCGGATCGTTGGCGCAACCCTTCCTCTTTCCTTTAATAAAATTTGTGAGAAACGTAACACGATTGGGTCCTGTTTCCGTTCTGGTCCTGGAATCTTTAATTCATTTTTTATTTATAAAGGTGCAAAAACTGTATCATTTCAAATATTCGAAATAAAATATATTATAAAATAAAATATCATTAATAATACAATATCTACACAACAATTGAAAATAAATCAATTCCCAGAATATTTGAATTTTCGGACACCACCTTCAATTTAAATATAAATACATTAAAAAGGAGATGAATTCTTGGGTTATTGTGCTCATTTTAGTTTCTAGTTTTCCATTTTGCAGTCGAAATAATTGCAATAAAACGAGATAAACGCTTAAAATTGACCCAGAATGAAGCAAGATCTTTTTTCAGGAAAAAGAAAACAATGAAAATATGCTCTATAAAGATAAATCAAGTTAAATTTAACTTACGACAACACGACTGCTGTCACGGTTGCCATGGCGCCCAATTGGCCCCGCCCGTGTGGCGCCAGCTGCAACTTGATGACGGATTGGTTCCCGGTCAGTATTTAAACTCTATCCTGTCAGTCCCCTTTTGTCAGTCTGTCTGCGAATATTGTTTTACACGGAAAGCCCTTTTTCGCCTCTGTCGTGTTTTTGCTCCTGTTTGTTTCCCGCTACCATCTTTTTGATCTCGACCACGTCTGCTCTCCCAAATTACGACCTGTTTTGATCTCGACCACGTCTGTTCTCCTGTCCCGAAATACGATCCGTTTTTTGATGTTGACCACGTCTACGAATCTGTTTTACACAACAAGCCCTTTTTTGCCTATCTCGTGTTTTTGCTCCTGTTTGTTTCCCGCTACCATCTGTTTTGATCTCGACCACGTCTGCTCTCCCGTCCCGAATGACGACCTGTTTTGATCTCGACCACGTCTGTTCTCCCGTCCCGAAAAATGATCCGTTTTTTTATCTTGACCACGTCTACTTTCCTCTCCTGGCTTTCGACTTGTTTCCAATCCCGACCATGTTTTTGCTCTCCTATCCCGGCGACCGACCCGTTTTTTTCCCGCTCCCGACACCGCCATCGCTCGTCACAGAAATACCACTTCCGCGTCTGAGCAACCTGCATCCCCGCGACCAGCGATCTCCCTATCATGTGCGCCATCCTTTCCCTTCTTCCCAATAAAACTGTGAGTAACGTTACGCGAGTGGGTTCTGTTTCCCTTCTGGTCCTGACAGCTGCAATATTGAGGTGCAATATACAAACCTGAGCAAGTGCTATTCGCTTCGTCCTCACTTTGAGCGCAGTCATCGGTCCCGTCGCAAAGCCACTTTTTGGGAATGCAGCGGTTGTTTTTGCATTTGAAGTGATCGACGGGACAAGAGTGATTGTCTGCAACAAAATCACAAGACAAACGAGATGAACGCAACGTTAGAAAGCGCAAGACTCGTCTGTCAAATGTCACCACCGTGACAGCATTTCTCTTTTCCGCCTAGGATGAAATATAACTGGAGGACGGCCGTCTTACAAATCAATACCGTGTATAAAACGTTGTGTTTTCTGACAGCCTCCATAAAGACTCCCTTCTTTATTTGCTCCATCCATGTGGCAAATTGCGACCGTATATCACCGGCGGAAGCTGAAAATAATAAAATGGAGGATTCGGCGGAGATCTGGCTTGCCGGAAACAGCAGAAAATATTTTGAAAAATGATCTGTATAATGAAACCTAATAGACAGTAATCCCTCATTTATCACTGTTAGTAGGCACCAGAAACCCTCGTCATATGCAGAAATGTATTTTAATTTTGCTATATAAACAAATAAAAGATGTCTTGAAAATGTTTTTAAATATGATAAAAAATATTCTAATATGTAAAAAAATAAATCAATTAAAATAAATAAATTTTAAAATATATACATGAAAATAATTCTGATATATAAAAAAACAGTAAAACCACTAACTAAATTCAAATAATTTGCAAACTAAGAAAATTAATGAAATGAAATGTTTTTTAAACTTCAAAATATTATTTTAATTTAAAGAAAATGCAAAATTAAAAGAATAACAAAATAAAACGTTTAAGAAATTAGCAAAAAAAATGTAAAATTAAAATAAAAAATAAATAAATCATAAAATCCAAATTTAAATTAAATAAATTAGAAAATAATTCAAACGCTAATTGAAATAGAACAATTAGGAGATTAGGGAGGTTTAACCTTTTAAAATGAAATATTTTTTTGCTAAATTTTAAGAAATGTTTTTGATTTTAACAATTTAAAATAACAATTAAAAAAAGTTGCAAAATAAATAGAAATCAACAGAAAATAAAATAAATTATTTTTGGGAAAATAAAAAACATTACAAACAATAAAGCTTACCAAATAGTAAAGAAATTAATTTCAAAATAATTATATCCGAAAAAAAAATTCTAACTAATTACAATTTGAAATTTAGACAGAAAACAATTTTAAAAAAATAAGTGAAAAAAAAAATAGAAGTTAGAAATACAAATTTAAATTAAAAAAAAACAATAAAACAATAAATTGTAAAAAACATTCAAACATTCGAAAATTAAAAAAAATAATCAAATGATTAAAAATTGTAAACATTTCAAGAAATAAATTATTTTTTTTTTATATTTTTGCTGAACTTATAAAGTTGCAAATTTTCAAAAATGTGCGACCTATATTATAGAACATTTTGCTTTTTATGATTTTTCATGATGTGTAAAAAAAAATGGACATATAACATGTTTTTAGTGTAATATAGTTTTTAGTATTTGATTTTCTCCGAACGTGACTCAGGTGCATGAACGAAGTTTTCTTTTACGTTGCGCCCCCTTGTGGGAGAGAACACAGCCAATCGTAGAAAATAAGTAAACAATGCATTCGTGAGTATGTTATTGCGACAAAGGTAACACAAGAGAAAAATAATCGAACAGGAACACAAAAAACGAGAAAACTGGCAATCGGGGGAGTCCCTCACAGCAAGTTTGGCTTTCCTCGTCGCTGCCGTCTAGACAATCGTCATCTCCGTCGCATTTCCACAGAGATTGGATGCAACGCCCGTTGCGGCAGCGGAATTCCTCGCTCTTGCACCGACGGGATTCTGGAACGGCGATCGGACCTTCTGGGGAGGTAACGAGAAGAGCACGATTACACTGAAGAAAATAGAATAGAATAGAATATGCCTTTATTGTCATTGTTACAACATGGGATATGCTGTGACAACGAAATTGGACGACTCCAGTTCCACATTTACAGTGAGGATAAGGAAACAAAGAGATAAAGGAACAAAGAACTAACTGACTTTGTTGTAAGTAGGCCAAACAGAGTTGCTGGATACAACCGGAATGTTTGATGTTTGATCTTACATTACACATTACACATAGTCCAGTGTTTTTCCGAATTGCTCAGTCCACAATTGAATGGATTTGGGAGTACAGTCCATAAACATGCCCGATTAAAGTCGCCGTCGACGACAAAGCTCCGTTGGGGTGTACAAGCTGCTGTTTATTGATAGCAGCGGGCAGGAGATTTAGCGCTATGCTAACGTTAGCATCCGGTGAAACGCAATACATATTAAGTCAACCTAGATTGGGTCCATCAACTAACTTCTAACTACTGTATATCTTCCGACTCAACTGTGGACATTTGGAGACCTTCCTCACTGAGATAAAAAGATGGATGTCACTTCACTTTTTGCGCATTAACCCACAACAAAAAATGATATGTTGATTGTTATTTTAGCTCATTGTTGTGACTAGTTCTCAAACCCTGTTCTGAACCCGTTGTGGATTAACTGTAAATCAGCAGCCTTCGAGTTGGCAGTAGCACGTTGTGTGAAGACATCTGGCAGGAGTCTGGAGATAAGTCGCAAGATGTTGACTGAGCAAAGTCGGGGCCGGAAAAACATCACGAGATCTTTCTGAACACGCTATAAATCCCGACTTGAGAAGAGAAACGACGAGCGTGGCTTGAATGAATGTTGTTGAACGCATGCAAAAAAAAGGACGTTCCCTTTTTGCCATATCTCCGTCTCTGCGTATATTTAGGGGCGACGCCAAATGACATCCTGTCCGAAAAACCTTGAAATATGTAATATCACGCAAAGTGACTCAGTCAAGAATCTAGGAGTCAGATTTGACTCTTATCTGTCCTTCTGGTTACGCGTTAAGCATTATTCAGACGCACCCCTACTTACGAACATTCGAGTGACGAAAAACGGGAGATACGATTTTTTTCGGGATGTCGAAAAATATCAGGACATTGCTGTAATTTAGATATTGTCTTGTGTGCACCTTTTTCCGAGTACAGGGCATTACTGTAGTGCCTCTTTCCGCCGCTACCAGCGTGTGGCGCTTTGAGAGGTCACCCAGCATCCACCCCAAAGAATTCCTCTTCCTAGTTTGTGTGAAAACTTACTATATTGTATCTCCAGCGCGCTAAGAACTTTGACATTTTTATTGTTTAAGACCTCATACATCCATTCAATTCGGTTGGTGTAAAGTGTATAGAAGAAGTGAGTCGTTTCTTTTGAAACGAGAGTGGTATAAGAAAGCTTGATGCGGTTGAGAAAAGGGTTGGATTGCTTTTTTTCGGTCACTTTTTACCACGGAGGAGGAAGTCGCCTAACTGTGGAAGCTTATCTTCCAAAAGTAAGTTAAATTTAACTTGATTTATCTTTATAGAGCATATTATTAAATGAAATGTTAAACAATACAGGTTACTTATACAAACTTATATAAATCCGAAAAAGTGTGTCTTAAGTGTACTAGATCCAGAAGACCTCTCTCTCTCTCTCTCAATATTTTTACATCCACAATAACTCAGGAACGTCCATGAATAATCATCTATACTGATGTCAAAGCTACCATCAGTAGCTCAAATTAGGTAGTGCCTGTTTAAGCCCAATTCTGTTTGAGGTTTTCTAGAGAGCACTTGGACAATCTAGAAAACATCTTACATCTTTTAAAGATAAAATCGTTAGAAATCCTGTTTTCTCCTCAGGTTACTGGAGAACTTCCACGAAGAATTGGCTATAATGATGTCAAATCCTGTAGTGCCTCTTCACAGCCAAGCCTGTTTGAGGTTTGCTAGAGAGCATTTGGACAATCTAGAAAACCTCCCACATATTTTAAAGAGTAAAATTGTTAGCAATCCTGTTTTTCTCCTCAGGTGACTGGAGAACTTCCACGAAGAATTGGCTTTAATGATGTCAAAGCTACCATAAGTATCTCAAATCCTGTAGTGCCTGTTTAAGTCCAAGCCCTTTTGAGGTTTACTCGAGAGCACTTGGACAATCTAGAAAAACTCTCACGCATTTTAAAGAGTAAAATCGTTAGAAATAGTGTTTTTCTCCTCAGGTAACTGGAGAACTTCTATGAAGAATTGGCTATACTGATGTCAGAGCTACCATCAGTAAGTCAAATCCTGTAGTACCTCTGCACGGCCAAGCATGTTTGAGGTTTGCAAGAGAGAACTTGGAGAATCTGGAAAACATCTCACATCTTTTAAAGAGTAAAATCGTTAGATATTGTGTTTTTCTCCTCAGGCAACTGGAGAACTTCCACAAAGAATTGGCCATATTGATGTCAAAGCTACCATGAGTAAGTCAAATCCCGTAGTGCCTCTTCACAGCCAAAGTTAATTTAGGTTTGCTAGAGAGCACTTGGACAATCCAGAAAACATCTCACATCGTTTAAAGAGTGAAATCATTAGATATTGTGTTTTTCTCCTCAGGTAACTGGAGAACTTCCGTGAAGAATTGGCTATATTGATGTCAAAGCTACCATCAGGAAGTTGAATCCTGTAGTGCCAGTTCATGTATGAAGTTTGCTAGAGAGCACTTACAAGATCCACAAGATCCAGAAGACCCCTCTCTCTCTCTCTCTCTCTCTCCTTCTCAATGTCTCTCTCTCTCCTTCTCAATGTCTCTCTCTCTCTACACCCCTCTCTCTCTCTCTACACCCCTCTCTCTCTCTCTCTCTCTCTCTATCTCTATATATATATATATATTTTTTTTCTCCACAATAACTCAGGAACTTCCATAATAATAATAATAATAATTTCCTTGTATTGTCATTCTGTGTAACAATGTACACAGAACGAAATGTCGATTGCATCTGACCCGATGCAGCCGCAGCCAAGAGAGGGCGCCGCCGACCACTTTTTAAGTCTTAGGAATGACTCGGCCGGGGCGCGAACCCGAACCTCCCAGTCTCAAAGCGGGCGCCTTACCATCTAGGCTACTGAGTTGGCTATAATAATGTCAAAGCTACAGTCAGTAAGTCAAATCATGTGGTGTCTGTTAACAGCCAAGCCTGTTTGAGGTTTTCTAGAGAGCACTTGGACTATCTAGAAAACATCTCACATCTTAGAGTAAAATAGTTAGAAATCTTGTTTTTCTCCTCAGGTAACTGGAGAGCTTCCATGAAGAATTGGCTATAATGATGTCAAAGCTACCATTAGTAAGTCGACTCCTGTAGTGCCTGTTTATGTCCAGGCCACCTTTTGAGGTTTGCTAGAGAGAACTTGGACAATCTAGAAAACATCTCGCATATCTTAATGAGTAAAATCGTGTTTTTCTCCTTAGGTAACTGGTGAACTTCCATGAAGAATTGGCTATATTGACGTCAAAGCTACCATCAGTAAGTTGAATCTTGTAATGCCTGTTTGTGTCCAAGGTTTGCTAGAGAGCACTCCAGAAGCAATCCAGAAAACATCTCACAAAGTAAAACCATTAAAATGGTGCTTTCCTCCTGAGGCAACGGTGAGAACTTTCATGAAGAATTGGCTATAACGATGTCAAAAACAAGTTAATCGCACGGCACGACCTCACAGCTAACCACTGGGACTGGAAAGGACTCGAGAGGAAAATCTAGATGCCGAATTCCCGTTTCCGTGATAATTTCCAGGGAGAAAGGGCAAGCTATTAATTTGCGTTCTCCCCGGTAGAACGAAAGGATTAAAGTACCCCGGGAGAAGCCGGTTTTAAGCCTCTTCCCACCTGCGCAGGTGACATTGTTCTTCTCCAGGAGTTGGTTGTCAGCGCAGGCACAAATTCGTCCTCCCGGGACGGACAAGCACAGGACGGAGCAGCCCCCATAATTCATACTGCAAGCGTTCTCACCTAGGGAAACCCCCCCCGACAAAGAGAAAAAACAGGACGCTGAATTAGGTGTACTCGTTTGGAGGGCCAGAAAACATGAATTACTTCCAATATCTACCCTTCTCTTTAAGATTTGCATGCACTTGTGTTTGACGACGAGGCACTCTAATGCAGACGGATCATTCTAGAGATTCAGATAGCAATTGGATTGGTAATCTGAATTTTACCTTATTTGTTTTTTTTCCTTCATTTGGAAGTGAAGTTCGGACACAAAACGTCAGATCATTTTTAGTGTAAAAAAATAGAAATAATAACGAATGAATGAATGGATGAAACCTTTATCCGAACATTAAAATAAAAACAGAAGAAAAACAAGAACTCAACAACAAAATAATGTTACATAATATGTTTGAAAAGGGGTAGTAAGAAGCCAATGCTTATATTCCCTACCCCTTCATCTTCCCTATTAAATACACCGATTATATAACAACAATAGTAATAATATTTATAATAACAGTTATGATATAACAATAGCAACAATAACAACAAAGTTCTAGACCAGGGGTGTCAAACTCATTTTAACCCGGGGGCCACACGAGAGAACAAACATTCTCTCGGGGGCCGAACTAGTAGATTAGAGAGGACGAAAAAAAAAAGAAAAGGAAATAAGAAAAAGAGAGGGAGAGAAAAGTAGAAAGGGTAGGACAAAGAAGGAGAAAGGGAGAAAGAGAGAGGGAGAGAGAAAAGAAAGAGAGAGAGAGAGCATGAGAAAAAAAATAGATAAAAAGAGAAATAGTGAGAGAGAGGTAAAGAGAGAGAATGAAATTCAGAGAGAAATAGAAAGAGAGAAAGAGACAAGGAAAGAAAAGAGAATGTGAGAAGGAGAAAAGGGGAAAGCAATAGAGAGAGAGAGAGAGAGAAAGGGAAGAGAGAGTGAAATAAGGTAAAAATACAGAGACAAAGAGGAACAAAGAAAGAGAAAAAGAGAGACAGAGAGAGTGAAAGAGAGAGAGATAAAGAGTGGAAAGAAGACAGAGAGAGAGAGAGAGAGAGAGAGAGAGAGAGAGAGAGAGAGAGAGAGACAGAGAGAGAGAGAGAAATACAAGTACAGCGTTTGTGAGAGGCACCTGGCTTGGCAACATCAAGTGGATATATTTCAACCTGCAGCTCGTTTTTCTCTTGCACTTCTCTGAGCGTTGACTCGCGGGCCGGATCGAATCCCTTAGTGGGCCTGATCTGGCCCGCGGGCCGCCCGTTTGACACCCCTGTTCTAGACGCACTATTCCCGATCTCTCGTATCACTCATACCCCATTTTCTCCATCTCTGTATTCCGCCAGTAATGTTTTTTTGGTATTTAAATTTGAACAATAGTTGGACATTGTTTGATCTCATCTTGTAAATTGTTCCAAAGTTTGACTCCACACACAGACACACACATACTTTTCCTGGTGGTTCTCACCTTTGGGATTTTGAATTTACTACCGCCCCTCAAGTTATAACTTCCCTCTTCGAGTGAATAATTTTTGGATGTTTTCTGGCAGTATGCTTTTGTTGACCTTAAATAACAGTTGTGAAGTGAATAATTTTATTAAACCATCCAATTTTAATCATTTGGACTGCATGAATAAAATATGAGTAAGATCCCGATATCCTACCCTGTGTATGGTTCTTATTGCACGTTTTTGAAGGATAAAAAGGGGCTGTAGTGAACTTTTATTATTATTGCCCCAGACTTCTGCACAATAAGAAAGAAAGAAAAAAAGCAAGCAAGAAAGCAATAAACTGAGAAAGAAACTGAGAAAGAAAAAAAAGAAGGACAAAGAAATAAAGAAAACAAGAAAACGAGAAAGGAAGAAAGAAAGAAACTAAAAAAGAAACTGAGAAAGGAAAAAAGACAGAAAGACATAAAGAAAGAAAACAAGAAAACGAGAAAGCAAGAAATAAACTGAGAAACTGAGAAAGAAAAAAAGAAAGCAACAAAGCAATAAACTGAGAAAGAAACTGAGAAAGAAAAAAAGAAAGACAAAAAAAATAAAGAAAACAAGAAAACGAGAAAGGAAGAAAGAAATAAACTGAAAAAGAAACTGAGAAAGGAAAAAAGACAGAAAGACAAAAAGAAAGAAAACAAGAAAACGAGAAAACAAGAAATAAACTGAGAAACTGAGAAAGAAAAAAGAAAGCAAGAAAGCAATCAACTGAGAGAGAAACTGAGAAGAAAAAAAGAAAGACAAAAAAAATAAAGAAAGAAAACAAGAAAACGAGAAAGGAAGAAAGAAATAAACTGAAAAAGAACTGGAAAAAAGACAGAAAGACATAAAGAAAGAAAACAAGAAAACGAGAAAGCAAGAAATAAACTGAGAAACTGAGAAAGAAAAAAGAAAGACAGAAAGAAAGAAAGAAAGAAAAAAAGAAAACAGAAAGAAAGTAAATAGCAAAGAAACTGAGAACAGAAATAATGAAAGAAAAATGGAAAAAAAGAAAGAAAGATAAAAAGAAAGACAAGAAGAAAGAATCCATCCACAGTTGCTTCGGGAATAGCGCCTGACTTTGATGAAATCAAGAGGACCTATCTAAAACCGCTGCTCCGTCCCACGGGCCGCATCTTTGACACCCCTGCCCCAACGCTACATTACACAAACTCACCATTTACGCTACGCTACAAAGCACCCGGACAAAAAACAAACCCCCTAAAAAAAGGAATACATTTCCAATAATATCCTCCATGACGCTCTTAAAGCCCATCTTTGAAACGGATCCCTCGCACGCCTTTGACGTCCCGGGAAAAAGAATAAAGGCGCCGCGCG
>NC_142362.1:6445654-6528154 GCF_059441175.1 Urocampus carinirostris
GGTTAGTATGTCGAAAATATGGAAAAATACGTAAGGGGGGGTAATGTGTCGAAAATATGGAAAAAAAACAAAGGGGTTAGTATGTCGAAAATATCGAAAAATACGTAAGGGGGGGGTAGTGTGTCGAAAATGTGGAAAAAAAACAAAGGGGTTAGTATGTCGAAAATATCGAAAAATACGTAAGGGGGGGGTAGTGTGTCGAAAATTTGGAAAAAAAACAAAGGGGTTAGTATGTCGAAAATATCGAAAAATACGTAAGGGGGGGTAGTGTGTCGAAAATATCAAAAAAAAAAAAAAAGGGGTTAGTATGTCGAAAATATGGAAAAATACGTAAGGGGGGGTAATGTGTCGAAAATATGGAAAAAAAACAAAGGGGTTAGTATGTCGAAAATATGGAAAAATACGTAAGGGGGGGTAGTGTGTCGAAAATGTGGAAAAAAAAACAAAGGGGTTAGTATGTCGAAAATATCGAAAAATACGTAAGGGGGGGTACTGTGTCGAAAAATTTGGAAAAAAAACAAAGGGTTTAGTATGTCGAAAATATATAAAAATACGTAAGGGGGGGTAGTGTGTCAAAAATGTGGAAAAAAAACAAAGGGGTTAGTATGTCGAAAATATCGAAAAATACGTAAGGGGGGGGTAGTGTGTCGAAAATTTGGAAAAAAAAACAAAGGGGTTAGTATGTCGAAAATATCGAAAAATACGTAAGGGGGGGTAGTGTGTCGAAAATATCAAAAAAAAAAACAAAAGGGGTTAGTATGTCGAAAATATGGAAAAATACGTAAGGGGGGGTAATGTGTCGAAAATATGGAAAAAAAACAAAGGGGGTTAGTATGTCGAAAATATGGAAAAATACGTAAGGGGGGGTAGTGTGTCGAAAATGTGGAAAAAAAACAAAGGGGTTAGTATGTCGAAAATATCGAAAAATACGTAAGGGGGGGGTAGTGTGTCGAAAAAGTGGAAAAAAAACAAAGGGGTTAGTATGTCGAAAATATCGAAAAATACGTAAGGGGGGTAGTGTGTCGAAAATGTGGAAAAAAAACAAAGGGGTTAGTATGTCGAAAATATCGAAAAATACGTAAGGGGGGGTAGTGTGTCGAAAATGTGGAAAAAAAACAAAGGGGTTAGTATGTCGAAAATATCGAAAAATACGTAAGGGGGGGTAGTGTGTCGAAAATTTGGAAAAAAACAAAGGGGTTAGTATGTCGAAAATATCGAAAAATACGTAAGGGGGTAGTGTGTCGAAAATTTGGAAAAAAAACAAAGGGTTTAGTATGTCGAAAATATATAAAAATACGTAAGGGGGGGTAGTGTGTCAAAAATGTGGAAAAAAAACAAAGGGGTTAGTATGTCGAAATATCGAAAATACGTAAGGGGGGGTAGCGTGTCGAAAATTTGGAAAAAAAACAAAGGGGTTAGTATGTCGAAAATATCGAAAATTACGTAAGGGGGGGTAGTGTGTCGAAAATATCAAAAAAAAACAAAAGGGGTTAGTATGTCGAAAATATGGAAAAATACGTAAGGGGGGGTAATGTGTCGAAAATGTGGAAAAAAAACAAAGGGGTTAGTATGTCGAAAATATCGAAAATACGTAAGGGGGGGGTAGTGTGTCAAAAATATGGAAAAAAAACAAAGGGTTAGTATGTCGTAAATATGGAAAAATACGTAAGGGGGGGTAGTGTGTCGAAAATGTGGAAAAAAACCAAAGGGGTTAGTATGTCGAAAATATCGAAAAATACGTAAGGGGGGGTAGTGTGTCGAAAATGTGGAAAAAAAACAAAGGGGTTAGTATGTCGAAAATATCGAAAAATACGTAAGGGGGGGGTAGTGTGTCAAAAATGTTGAAAAAAAACAAAGGGGTGAGTATGTCGAAAATATGGAAAAATACGTAGGGGGGGTAGTGTGTCGAAAATGTTGAAAAAAAACAAAGGGGTTAGTATGTCGAAAATATCGAAAAATACGTAAGGGGGGGTAGTGTGTCGAAAATGTGGAAAAAAAACAAAGGGGTTAGTATGTCGAAAAATATCGAAAAATACGTAAGGGGGGGGTAGTGTGTCGAAAAAATGGAAAAAAAAAACAAAGGGGTTGGTATGTCGAAAATATCGAAAAATACGTAAGGGGGGGGTAGTGTGTCGAAAATGTGGAAAAAAAACAAAGGGGTTAGTATGTCGAAAATATCGAAAATACGTAAGGGGGGGTAGTGTGTCGAGAATGTGGAAAAATACGTAAGGGGGGGTAGTGTGTCGAAAATGTGGAAAAAAAAACAAAGGGGTTAGTATGTCGAAAATATCGAAAAATATGTAAGGGGGGGTAGTGTGTCGAAAATGTGGAAAAAAAACAAAGGGGTTAATATGTCGAAAATATCAAAAAATACGTAAGGGGGGGTAGTGTGTCGAAAATATCGAAAAAAAACAAAAGGGTTTAGTATGTCGAAAATATCGAAAAATACGTAAGGGGGGGTAGTGTGTCGAAAATGTGGAAAAAAAACAAAGGGTTATTATGTCGAAAATATCGAAAAATACGTAAGGGGGGGTAGTGTGTCGAAAATGTGGAAAAAAAACAAAGGGGTTAGTATGTCGAAAATATCGAAAAATACGTAAGGGGGGGTAGTGTGTCGAAAATGTGGAAAAAAAACAAAGGGGTTAGTATGTCGAAAATATCGAAAAATACGTAAGGGGGGGTAGTGTGTCGAAAATGTGGGAAAAAAACAAAGGGGTTAGTATGTCGAAAATATCGAAAAATACGTAAGGGGGGGTAGTGTGTCGAAAAATTGGAAAAAAAACAAAGGGGTTAGTATGTCGAAAATATCGAAAAATATGTAAGGGGGGGGTAGTGTGTCGAAAATTTGGAAAAAAACAAAGGGGTTAGTATGTCGAAAATATGGAAAAATACGTAAGGGGGGGTAGTGTGTCGAAAATAAGGAAAAATACGTAAGGGGGGGTAGTGTGTCGAAAATGTGGAAAAATACGTAAGGGGGGGTAGTGTGTCGAAAATATCGAAAATACGTAAGGGGGGGTAGTGTGTCGAAAATGTGGAAAAAAAACAAAGGGGTTAGTATGTCGAAAATATCGAAAAATACGTAAGGGGGGGGTAGTGTGTTGAAAATGTTGAAAAAAAACAAAGGGGTGAGTATGTCGAAAATATCGAAAAATACGTAAGGGGGGGTAGTGTGTCGAAAATGTTGAAAAAAAACAAAGGGGTTAGTATGTCGAAAATATGGAAAAATACGTAAGGGGGGGTAATGTGTCGAAAATATGGAAAAAAAAAACAAAGGGGTTAGTATGTCGAAAATATGGAAAAATACGTAAGGGGGGGTACTTTGTCGAAAATGTGGAAAAAAAACAAAGGGGTTAGTATGTCGAAAATATCGAAAAATACGTAAGGGGGGGTAGTGTGTCGAAAAAATGGAAAAAAAACAAAGGGGTTAGTATGTCGAAAATATCGAAAAATACGTAAGGGGGGGGTAGTGTGTCGAAAATTTGGAAAAAAAACAAAGGGGTTAGTATGTCGAAAATATCGAAAAATACGTAAGGGGGGGTAGTGTGTCGAAAATGTGAAAAAAAACAAAGGGGTTAGTATGTCGAAAATATCGAAAAATACGTAAGGGGGGGTAGTGTGTCGAAAAAATGGAAAAAAAACAAAGGGGTTAGTATGTCGAAAATATCGAAAAATACGTAAGGGGGGGTAGTGTGTCGAAAATGTGGAAAAAAAAACAAAGGGGTTAGTATGTCGAAAATATCGAAAAATACGTAAGGGGGGGTAGTGTGTCGAAAATGTGGAAAAAAAACAAAGGGGTTAGTATGTCGAAAATATCGAAAAATACGTAAGGGGGGGTAGTGTGTCGAAAATTTGGAAAAAAAACAAAGGGGTTAGTATGTCGAAAATATCGAAAAATACGTAAGGGGGGGGTAGTGTGTCGAAAATATCAAAAAAAAACAAAAGGGGTTAGTATGTCGAAAATATGGAAAAATACGTAAGGGGGGGTAATGTGTCGAAAATATGGAAAAAAAACAAAGGGGTTAGTATGTCGAAAATATGGAAAAATACGTAAGGGGGGGTAGTGTGTCGAAAATGTGGAAAAAAAAACAAAGGGTTTAGTATGTCGAAAATATATAAAAATACGTAAGGGGGGGTAGTGTGTCAAAAATGTGGAAAAAAAACAAAGGGGTTAGTATGTCGAAAATATCGAAAAATACGTAAGGGGGGGTAGTGTGTCGAAAATTTGGAAAAAAAACAAAGGGGTTAGTATGTCGAAAATATCGAAAAATACGTAAGGGGGGGGTAGTGTGTCGAAAATATCAAAAAAAAAAACAAAAGGGGTTAGTATGTCGAAAATATGGAAAAATACGTAAGGGGGGGTAATGTGTCGAAAATATGGAAAAAAAACAAAGGGGTTAGTATGTCGAAAATATGGAAAAATACGTAAGGGGGGGTAGTGTGTCGAAAATGTGGAAAAAAAACAAAGGGGTTAGTATGTCGAAAATATCGAAAAATACGTAAGGGGGGGTAGTGTGTCGAAAAAGTGGAAAAAAAACAAAGGGTTTAGTATGTCGAAAATATATAAAAATACGTAAGGGGGGGTAGTGTGTCGAAAATGTGGAAAAAAAACAAAGGGGTTAGTATGTCGAAAATATCGAAAAATACGTAAGGGGGGGTAGTGTGTCGAAAATTTGGAAAAAAAACAAAGGGGTTAGTATGTCGAAAATATCGAAAAATACGTAAGGGGGGGGTAGTGTGTCGAAAATATCAAAAAAAAAACAAAAGGGGTTAGTATGTCGAAAATATGGAAAAATACGTAAGGGGGGGTAATGTGTCGAAAATATGGAAAAAAAACAAAGGGGTTAGTATGTCGAAAATATGGAAAAATACGTAAGGGGGGGTAGTGTGTCGAAAATGTGGAAAAAAAAACAAAGGGGTTAGTATGTCGAAAATATCGAAAAATACGTAAGGGGGGGTACTGTGTCGAAAATTTGGAAAAAAAACAAAGGGTTTAGTATGTCGAAAATATATAAAAATACGTAAGGGGGGGTAGTGTGTCAAAAATGTGGAAAAAAAACAAAGGGGTTAGTATGTCGAAAATATCGAAAAATACGTAAGGGGGGGTAGTGTGTCGAAAATTTGGAAAAAAAACAAAGGGGTTAGTATGTCGAAAATATCGAAAAATACGTAAGGGGGGGTAGTGTGTCGAAAATATCAAAAAAAAAAACAAAAGGGGTTAGTATGTCGAAAATATCGAAAAATACGTAAGGGGGGTAGTGTGTCGAAAATTTGGAAAAAAAACAAAGGGTTTAGTATGTCGAAAATATATAAAAATACGTAAGGGGGGGTAGTGTGTCAAAAATATGGAAAAAAAACAAAGGGGTTAGTATGTCGTAAATATGGAAAAATACGTAAGGGGGGGTAGTGTGTCGAAAATGTGGAAAAAAAAAACAAAGGGGTTAGTATGTCGAAAATATGGAAAAATACGTAAGGGGGGGTAGTGTGTCGAAAATGTGGAAAAAAACCAAAGGGGTTAGTATGTCGAAAATATCGAAAAATACGTAAGGGGGGGTAGTGTGTCGAAAATGTGGAAAAAAAACAAAGGGGTTAGTATGTCGAAAATATCGAAAAATACGTAAGGGGGGGTAGTGTGTCGAAAATGTTGAAAAAAACAAAGGGGTGAGTATGTCGAAAATATGGAAAAATACGTAAGGGGGGGTAGTGTGTCGAAAATGTTGAAAAAAAACAAAGGGGTTAGTATGTCGAAAATATGGAAAAATACGTAAGGGGGGGTAGTGTGTCGAAAATATGGAAAAATACGTAAGGGGGGGTAGTGTGTCGAAAATGTGGAAAAATACGTAAGGGGGGGTAGTGTGTCGAAAATATCGAAAATACGTAAGGGGGGGTAGTGTGTCGAAAATGTGGAAAAAAAACAAAGGGGTTAGTATGTCGAAAATATCGAAAAATACGTAAGGGGGGTAGTGTGTCGAAAATTTGGAAAAAAAACAAAGGGTTTAGTATGTCGAAAATATATAAAAATACGTAAGGGGGGGTAGTGTGTCAAAAATGTGGAAAAAAAACAAAGGGGTTAGTATGTCGAAAATATCGAAAAATACGTAAGGGGGGGTAGTGTGTCGAAAATTTGGAAAAAAAACAAAGGGGTTAGTATGTCGAAAATATCGAAAAATACGTAAGGGGGGGTAGTGTGTCGAAAATATCAAAAAAAAAACAAAAGGGGTTAGTATGTCGAAAATATGGAAAAATACGTAAGGGGGGGTAATGTGTCGAAAATATGGAAAAAAAACAAAGGGGTTAGTATGTCGAAAATATGGAAAAATACGTAAGGGGGGGTAGTGTGTCGAAAATGTGGAAAAAAAACAAAGGGGTTAGTATGTCGAAAATATGGAAAAATACGTAAGGGGGGGTAGTGTGTCGAAAATATGGAAAAATACGTAAGGGGGGGTAGTGTGTCGAAAATGTGGAAAAATACGTAAGGGGGGGTAGTGTGTCGAAAATATCGAAAATACGTAAGGGGGGGTAGTGTGTCGAAAATTTGGAAAAAAAACAAAGGGTTTAGTATGTCGAAAATATATAAAAATACGTAAGGGGGGGTAGTGTGTCAAAAATATGGAAAAAAAACAAAGGGGTTAGTATGTCGTAAATATGGAAAAATACGTAAGGGGGGGTAGTGTGTCGAAAATGTGGAAAAAAAACAAAGGGGTTAGTATGTCGAAAATATCGAAAAATACGTAAGGGGGGGTAGTGTGTCGAAAATTTGGAAAAAAAACAAAGGGGTAAGTATGTCGAAAATATCGAAAAATACGTAAGGGGGGGTAGTGTGTCGAAAATATCAAAAAAAAAACAAAAGGGGTTAGTATGTCGAAAATATGGAAAAATACGTAAGGGGGGGTAATGTGTCGAAAATATGGAAAAAAAACAAAGGGGTTAGTATGTCGAAAATATGGAAAAATACGTAAGGGGGGGTAGTGTGTCGAAAATGTGGAAAAAAAAACAAAGGGGTTAGTATGTCGAAAATATCGAAAAATACGTAAGGGGGGGTAGTGTGTCGAAAATGTTGAAAAAAAACAAAGGGGTGAGTATGTCGAAAATATGGAAAAATACGTAAGGGGGGGTAGTGTGTCGAAAATGTGGAAAAAAAACAAAGGGGTTAGTATGTCGAAAATATCGAAAAATACGTAAGGGGGGGTAGTGTGTCGAAAATGTTGAAAAAAAACAAAGGGGTGAGTATGTCGAAAATATGGAAAAATACGTAAGGGGGGGTAGTGTGTCGAAAATGTTGAAAAAAAAACAAAGGGGTTAGTATGTCGAAAATATCGAAAAATACGTAAGGGGGGGTAGTTTGTCGAAAATGTGGAAAAAAAACAAAGGGGTTAGTATGTCGAAAATATCGAAAAATACGTAAGGGGGGGTAGTGTGTCGAAAAAATGGAAAAAAAAACAAAGGGGTTGGTATGTCGAAAATATCGAAAAATACGTAAGGGGGGGTAGTGTGTCGAAAATGTGGAAAAAAAACAAAGGGGTTAGTATGTCGAAAATATCGAAAAATACGTAAGGGGGGGTAGTGTGTCGAAAATTTGGAAAAAAAACAAAGGGGTTAGTATGTCGAAAATATCGAAAAATACGTAAGGGGGGTAGTGTGTCGAAAAAGTGGAAAAAAAACAAAGGGGTTAGTATGTCGAAAATATCGAAAAATACGTAAGGGGGGGTAGTGTGTCGAAAATGTGGAAAAAAAACAAAGGGGTTAGTATGTCGAAAATATCGAAAAATACGTAAGGGGGGTAGTGTGTCGAAAAAGTGGAAAAAAAACAAAGGGGTTAGTATGTCGAAAATATCGAAAAATACGTAAGGGGGGGTAGTGTGTCGAAAATGTGGAAAAAAAACAAAGGGGTTAGTATGTCGAAAATATCGAAAAATACGTAAGGGGGGGTAGTGTGTCGAAAAAATGGAAAAAAAAACAAAGGGGTTAGTATGTCGAAAATATCGAAAAATACGTAAGGGGGGTAGTGTGTCGAAAAAGTGGAAAAAAAACAAAGGGGTTAGTATGTCGAAAATATCGAAAAATACGTAAGGGGGGGTAGTGTTTCGAAAATGTGGAAAAAAAACAAAGGGGTTAGTATGTCGAAAATATCGAAAAATACGTAAGGGGGGGTAGTGTGTCGAAAATGTGGAAAAAAAACAAAGGGGTTAGTATGTCGAAAATATCGAAAAATATGTAAGGGGGGGTAGTGTGTCGAAAATTTGGAAAAAAAACAAAGGGGTTAGTATGTCGAAAATATCGAAAAATACGTAAGGGGGGGTAGTGTGTCGAAAATGTTGAAAAAAAACAAAGTGGTTAGTATGTCGAAAATATGGAAAAATACGTAAGGGGGGGTAGTGTGTCGAAAATTTGGAAAAAAAACAAAGGGGTTAGTATGTCGAAAATATCGAAAAATACGTAAGGGGGGGTAGTGTGTCGAAAATGTGGAAAAAAAACAAAGGGGTTAGTATGTCGAAAATATCGAAAAATACGTAAGGGGGGGTAGTGTGTCAAAAATGTGGAAAAAAAACAAAGGGGTTAATATGTCGAAAATATCAAAAAATACGTAAGGGGGGGGGTAGTGTGTCGAAAATATCGAAAAAAAACAAAAGGGTTTAGTATGTCGAAAATATCGAAAAATATGTAAGGGGGGGTAGTGTGTCGAAAATGTGGAAAAAAAACAAAGGGGTTAGTATGTCGAAAATATCGAAAAATACGTAAGGGGGGGTAGTGTGTCGAAAAAATGGAAAAAAACCAAAGGGGTTAGTATGTCGAAAATATCGAAAAATACGTAAGGGGGGGTAGTGTGTCGAAAATTTGGAAAAAAAACAAAGGGGTTAGTATGTCGAAAATATCGAAAAATACGTAAGGGGGGGTAGTGTGTCGAAAAAATGGAAAAAAAACAAAGGGGTTAGTATGTCGAAAATATCGAAAAATACGTAAGGGGGGGTAGTGTGTCGAAAATGTGGAAAAAAACAAAGGGGTTAGTATGTCGAAAATATCGAAAAATACGTAAGGGGGGGTAGTGTGTCGAAAATGTGGAAAAAAAACAAAGGGGTTAGTATGTCGAAAATATCGAAAAATACGTAAGGGGGGGTAGTGTGTCGAAAATTTGGAAAAAAAACAAAGGGGTTAGTATGTCGAAAATATCGAAAAATACGTAAGGGGGGGTAGTGTGTCGAAAAAGTGGAAAAAAAACAAAGGGGTTAGTATGTCGAAAATATCGAAAAATACGTAAGGGGGGTAGTGTGTCGAAAATTTGGAAAAAAAACAAAGGGGTTAGTATGTCGTAAATATGGAAAAATACGTAAGGGGGGGTAGTGTGTCGAAAATGTGGAAAAAAAAACAAAGGGGTTAGTATGTCGAAAATATGGAAAAATACGTAAGGGGGGGTAGTGTGTCGAAAATGTGGAAAAAAACCAAAGGGGTTAGTATGTCGAAAATATCGAAAAATACATAAGGGGGGGTAGTGTGTCGATAATGTGGAAAAAAAACAAAGGGGTTAGTATGTCGAAAATATCGAAAAATACGTAAGGGGGGGTAGTGTGTCGAAAATGTTGAAAAAAAACAAAGGGGTGAGTATGTCGAAAATATGGAAAAATACGTAAGGGGGGGTAGTGTGTCGAAAATGTTGAAAAAAAACAAAGGGGTTAGTATGTCGAAAATATGGAAAAATACGTAAGGGGGGGTAATGTGTCGAAAATATGGGAAAAAAAACAAAGGGGTTAATATGTCGAAAATATCAAAAAATACGTAAGGGGGGGTAGTGTGTCGAAAATATCGAAAATACGTAAGGGGGGGTAGTGTGTCGAAAATGTGGAAAAATACGTAAGGGGGGGTAGTGTGTCGAAAATATTGAAAATACGTAAGGGGGGGTAGTGTGTCGAAAATGTGGAAAAAAAACAAAGGGGTTAGTATGTCGAAAATATCGAAAAATACGTAAGGGGGGGTAGTGTGTCGAAAATGTGGAAAAATACGTAAGGGGGGGTAGTGTGTCGAAAATATCGAAAATACGTAAGGGGGGGTAGTGTGTCGAAAATGTGGAAAAAAAACAAAGGGGTTAGTATGTCGAAAATATCGAAAAATACGTAAGGGGGGGTAGTGTGTCGAAAATGTGGAAAAAAAATAAAGGGGTTAGTATGTCGAAAATATCGAAAAATACGTAAGGGGGGGTAGTGTGTCGAAAATGTGGAAAAAAAACAAAGGGGTTAATATGTCGAAAATATCAAAAAATACGTAAAGGGGGGTAGTGTGTCGAAAATATCGAAAAAAAACAAAAGGGTTTAGTATGTCGAAAATATCGAAAAATACGTAAGGGGGGGTAGTGTGTCGAAAATGTGGAAAAAAAACAAAGGGGTTATTATGTCGAAAATATCGAAAAATACGTAAGGGGGGGTAGTGTGTCGAAAATGTGGAAAAAAAACAAAGGGGTTAGTACGTCGAAAATATCGAAAAATACGTAAGGGGGGGTAGTGTGTCGAAAATGTGGAAAAAAAACAAAGGGGTTAGTATGTCGAAAATATCGAAAAATACGTAAGGGGGGGTAGTGTGTCGAAAATGTGGAAAAAAAACAAAGGGGTTAGTATGTCGAAAATATCGAAAAATACGTAAGGGGGGGTAGTGTGTCGAAAAATTGGAAAAAAAACAAAGGGGTTAGTATGTCGAAAATATCGAAAAATATGTAAGGGGGGGTAGTGTGTCGAAAATTTGGAAAAAAACAAAGGGGTTAGTATGTCGAAAATATGGAAAAATACGTAAGGGGGGGTAGTGTGTCGAAAATGTTGAAAAAAAACAAAGGGGTTAGTATGTCGAAAATATGGAAAAATACGTAAGGGGGGGTAGTGTGTCGAAAATATGGAAAAATACGTAAGGGGGGGTAGTGTGTCGAAAATGTTGAAAAAAAACAAAGGGGTTAGTATGTCGAAAATATGGAAAAATACGTAAGGGGGGGTAGTGTGTCGAAAATATGGAAAAATACGTAAGGGGGGGTAGTGTGTCGAAAATGTGGAAAAATACGTAAGGGGGGGTAGTGTGTCAAAAATATCGAAAATACGTAAGGGGGGGTAGTGTGTCGAAAATGTGAAAAAAAAACAAAGGGGTTAGTATGTCGAAAATATCGAAAAATACGTAAGGGGGGTAGTGTGTCGAAAATGTGGAAAAAAAACAAAGGGGTTAGTATGTCGAAAATATCGAAAAATACGTAAGGGGGGGTAGTGTGTCGAAAATTTGGAAAAAAAACAAAGGGTTTAGTATGTCGAAAATATATAAAAATACGTAAGGGGGGGTAGTGTGTCAAAAATGTGGAAAAAAAACAAAGGGGTTAGTATGTCGAAAATATCGAAAAATACGTAAGGGGGGGTAGTGTGTCGAAAATTTGGAAAAAAAACAAAGGGGTTAGTATGTCGAAAATATCGAAAAATACGTAAGGGGGGGTAGTGTGTCGAAAATATCAAAAAAAAAACAAAAGGGGTTAGTATGTCGAAAATATGGAAAAATACGTAAGGGGGGGTAATGTGTCGAAAATATGGAAAAAAAACAAAGGGGTTAGTATGTCGAAAATATGGAAAAATACGTAAGGGGGGGTAGTGTGTCGAAAATGTGGAAAAAAAACAAAGGGGTTAGTATGTCGAAAATATCGAAAAATACGTAAGGGGGGGTAGTGTGTCGAAAAAGTGGAAAAAAAACAAAGGGGTTAGTATGTCGAAAATATCGAAAAATACGTAAGGGGGGTAGTGTGTCGAAAATTTGGAAAAAAAACAAAGGGTTTAGTATGTCGAAAATATATAAAAATACGTAAGGGGGGGTAGTGTGTCAAAAATATGGAAAAAAAACAAAGGGGTTAGTATGTCGTAAATATGGAAAAATACGTAAGGGGAGGTAGTGTGTCGAAAATGTGGAAAAAAAACAAAGGGGTTAGTATGTCGAAAATATCGAAAAATACGTAAGGGGGGGTAGTGTGTCGAAAATGTGGAAAAAAAACAAAGGGGTTAGTATGTCGAAAATATCGAAAAATACGTAAGGGGGGGGTAGTGTGTCGAAAAAATGGAAAAAAAAACAAAGGGGTTGGTATGTCGAAAATATCGAAAAATACGTAAGGGGGGGGTAGTGTGTCGAAAATGTGGAAAAAAAACAAAGGGGTTAGTATGTCGAAAATATCGAAAAATACGTAAGGGGGGGGTAGTGTGTCGAAAATGTGGAAAAAAAACAAAGGGGTTAGTATGTCGAAAATATCGAAAAATACGTAAGGGGGGGTAGTGTGTCGAAAATTTGAAAAAAAAACAAAGGGGTTAGTATGTCGAAAATATCGAAAAATACGTAAGGGGGGGTAGTGTGTCGAAAAAGTGGAAAAAAAACAAAGGGGTTAGTATGTCGAAAATATCGAAAAATACGTAAGGGGGGGTAGTGTTTCGAAAATGTGGAAAAAAAACAAAGGGGTTAGTATGTCGAAAATATCGAAAAATACGTAAGGGGGGGGTAGTGTGTCGAAAATGTGGAAAAAAAACAAAGGGGTTAGTATGTCGAAAATATCGAAAAATATGTAAGGGGGGGTAGTGTGTCGAAAATTTGGAAAAAAAACAAAGGGGTTAGTATGTCGAAAATATCGAAAAATACGTAAGGGGGGGTAGTATGTCGAAAATGTGGAAAAAAAACAAAGGGTTTAGTATGTCGAAAATATCGAAAAATACGTAAGGGGGGGTAGTGTGTCGAAAATGTTGAAAAAAAACAAAAGGGTTTAGTATGTCGAAAATATCGAAAAATACGTAAGGGGGGGTAGTGTGTCGAAAATGTGGAAAAAAAACAAAGGGGTTATTATGTCGAAAATATCGAAAAATACGTAAGGGGGGGTAGTGTGTCGAAAATATCGAAAAAAAACAAAAGGGTTTAGTATGTCGAAAATATCGAAAAATACGTAAGGGGGGGTAGTGTGTCGAAAATATCGAAAAAAAACAAAAGGGTTTAGTATGTCGAAAATATCGAAAAATACGTAAGGGGGGGTAGTGTGTCGAAAATGTGGAAAAAAAACAAAGGGGTTATTATGTCGAAAATATCGAAAAATACGTAAGGGGGGGTAGTGTGTCGAAAATGTGGAAAAAAAACAAAGGGGTTTGTATGCCGAAAATATCGAAAAATACGTAAGGGGGGGTAGTGTGTCGAAAATGTGGAAAAAAAACAAAGGGGTTAGTATGTCGAAAATATCGAAAAATACGTAAGGGGGGGTAGTGTGTCGAAAATGTGTAAAAAAAACAAAGGGGTTAGCATGTCGAAAATATCGAAAAATACGTAAGGGGGGGTAGTGTGTCGAAAAATTGGAAAAAAAACAAAGGGGTTAGTATGTCGAAAATATCGAAAAATATGTAAGGGGGGGTAGTGTGTCGAAAATTTGGAAAAAAACAAAGGGGTTAGTATGTCGAAAATATGGAAAAATACGTAAGGGGGGGTAGTGTGTCGAAAATGTTGAAAAAAAACAAAGGGGTTAGTATGTCGAAAATATGGAAAAATACGTAAGGGGGGGTAGTGTGTCGAAAATATGGAAAAATACGTAAGGGGGGTAGTGTGTCGAAAATGTGGAAAAATACGTAAGGGGGGGGTAGTGTGTCGAAAATATCGAAAATACGTAAGGGGGGGTAGTGTGTCGAAAATGTGGAAAAAAAACAAAGGGGTTAGTATGTCGAAAATATCGAAAAATACGTAAGGGGGGGTAGTGTGTTGAAAATGTTGAAAAAAAACAAAGGGGTGAGTATGTCGAAAATATCGAAAAATACGTAAGGGGGGGTAGTGTGTCGAAAATGTTGAAAAAAAACAAAGGGGTTAGTATGTCGAAAATATGGAAAAATACGTAAGGGGGGGTAATGTGTCGAAAATATGGAAAAAAAAACAAAGGGGTTAGTATGTCGAAAATATGGAAAAATACGTAAGGGGGGGTACTTTGTCGAAAATGTGGAAAAAAAACAAAGGGGTTAGTATGTCGAAAATATCGAAAAATACGTAAGGGGGGGTAGTGTGTCGAAAAAATGGAAAAAAAACAAAGGGGTTAGTATGTCGAAAATATCGAAAAATACGTAAGGGGGGGTAGTGTGTCGAAAATTTGGAAAAAAAACAAAGGGGTTAGTATGTCGAAAATATCGAAAAATACGTAAGGGGGGGTAGTGTGTCGAAAATGTGAAAAAAAACAAAGGGGTTAGTATGTCGAAAATATCGAAAAATACGTAAGGGGGGGTAGTGTGTCGAAAAAATGGAAAAAAAACAAAGGGGTTAGTATGTCGAAAATATCGAAAAATACGTAAGGGGGGGTAGTGTGTCGAAAATATCAAAAAAAAAAACAAAAGGGGTTAGTATGTCGAAAATATGGAAAAATACGTAAGGGGGGGTAATGTGTCGAAAATATGGAAAAAAAACAAAGGGGTTAGTATGTCGAAAATATCGAAAAATACGTAAGGGGGGGTAGTGTGTCGAAAATATCAAAAAAAAAAACAAAAGGGGTTAGTATGTCGAAAATATGGAAAAATACGTAAGGGGGGGTAATGTGTCGAAAATATGGAAAAAAAACAAAGGGGTTAGTATGTCGAAAATATCGAAAAATACGTAAGGGGGGGTAGTGTGTCAAAAATGTGGAAAAAAAACAAAGGGGTTAGTATGTCGAAAATATCGAAAAATACGTAAGGGGGGGTAGTGTGTCGAAAATTTGGAAAAAAAACAAAGGGGTTAGTATGTCGAAAATATCGAAAAATACGTAAGGGGGGGGTAGTGTGTCGAAAATATCAAAAAAAAAAACAAAAGGGGTTAGTATGTCGAAAATATGGAAAAATACGTAAGGGGGGGGTAATGTGTCGAAAATATGGAAAAAAAACAAAGGGGTTAGTATGTCGAAAATATCGAAAAATACGTAAGGGGGGGTAGTGTGTCGAAAATGTGGAAAAAAAAACAAAGGGGTTAGTATGTCGAAAATATCGAAAAATACGTAAGGGGGGGGTAGTGTGTCGAAAATGTGGAAAAAAAACAAAGGGGTTAGTATGTCGAAAATATCGAAAAATACGTAAGGGGGGGTAGTGTGTCGAAAATTTGGAAAAAAAACAAAGGGGTTAGTATGTCGAAAATATCGAAAAATACGTAAGGGGGGTAGTGTGTCGAAAATTTTGAAAAAAAACAAAGGGTTTAGTATGTCGAAAATATATAAAAATACGTAAGGGGGGTAGTGTGTCAAAAATGTGGAAAAAAAACAAAGGGGTTAGTATGTCGAAAATATCGAAAAATACGTAAGGGGGGGTAGTGTGTCGAAAATTTGGAAAAAAAACAAAGGGGTTAGTATGTCGAAAATATCGAAAAATACGTAAGGGGGGGTAGTGTGTCGAAAATATCAAAAAAAAAACAAAAGGGGTTAGTATGTCGAAAATATGGAAAAATACGTAAGGGGGGGTAATGTGTCGAAAATATGGAAAAAAAACAAAGGGGTTAGTATGTCGAAAATATGGAAAAATACGTAAGGGGGGGTAGTGTGTCGAAAATGTGGAAAAAAAAACAAAGGGGTTAGTATGTCGAAAATATCGAAAAATACGTAAGGGGGGGTAGTGTGTCGAATATTTGGAAAAAAAACAAAGGGGTTAGTATGTCGAAAATATCGAAAAATACGTAAGGGGGGGTAGTGTGTCGAAAATATCAAAAAAAAAAACAAAAGGGGTTAGTATGTCGAAACTATGGAAAAATACGTAAGGGGGGGTAATGTGTCGAAAATATGGAAAAAAAACAAAGGGGTTAGTATGTCGAAAATATGGAAAAATACGTAAGGGGGGGTAGTGTGTCGAAAATGTGGAAAAAAAACAAAGGGGTTAGTATGTCGAAAATATCGAAAAATACGTAAGGGGGGGTAGTGTGTCGAAAAAGTGGAAAAAAAACAAAGGGGTTAGTATGTCGAAAATATCGAAAAATACGTAAGGGGGGTAGTGTGTCGAAAATTTGGAAAAAAAACAAAGGGTTTAGTATGTCGAAAATATATAAAAATACGTAAGGGGGGGTAGTGTGTCAAAAATATGGAAAAAAAACAAAGGGGTTAGTATGTCGTAAATATGGAAAAATACGTAAGGGGGGGTAGTGTGTCGAAAATGTGGAAAAAAAAACAAAGGGGTTAGTATGTCGAAAATATGGAAAAATACGTAAGGGGGGGTAGTGTGTCGAAAATGTGGAAAAAAACCAAAGGGGTTAGTATGTCGAAAATATCGAAAAATACGTAAGGGGGGGTAGTGTGTCGAAAATGTGGAAAAAAAACAAAGGGGTTAGTATGTCGAAAATATCGAAAAATACGTAAGGGGGGGTAGTGTGTCGAAAATGTTGAAAAAAAACAAAGGGGTGAGTATGTCGAAAATATGGAAAAATACGTAAGGGGGGGTAGTGTGTCGAAAATGTTGAAAAAAAACAAAGGGGTTAGTATGTCGAAAATATGGAAAAATACGTAAGGGGGGGTAGTGTGTCGAAAATATGGAAAAATACGTAAGGGGGGGTAGTGTGTCGAAAATGTGGAAAAATACGTAAGGGGGGGTAGTGTGTCGAAAATATCGAAAATACGTAAGGGGGGGTAGTGTGTCGAAAATGTGGAAAAAAAACAAAGGGGTTAGTATGTCGAAAATATCGAAAAATACGTAAGGGGGGTAGTGTGTCGAAAATGTGGAAAAAAAACAAAGGGGTTAGTATGTCGAAAATATATAAAAATACGTAAGGGGGGGTAGTGTGTCAAAAATGTGGAAAAAAAACAAAGGGGTTAGTATGTCGAAAATATCGAAAAATACGTAAGGGGGGGTAGTGTGTCGAAAATTTGGAAAAAAAACAAAGGGGTTAGTATGTCGAAAATATCGAAAAATACGTAAGGGGGGGTAGTGTGTCGAAAATATCAAAAAAAAAACAAAAGGGGTTAGTATGTCGAAAATATGGAAAAATACGTAAGGGGGGGTAGTGTGTCGAAAATATGGAAAAAAAACAAAGGGGTTAGTATGTCGAAAATATGGAAAAATACGTAAGGGGGGGTAGTGTGTCGAAAATGTGGAAAAAAAACAAAGGGGTTAGTATGTCGAAAATATCGAAAAATACGTAAGGGGGGGTAGTGTGTCGAAAAAGTGGAAAAAAAACAAAGGGGTTAGTATGTCGAAAATATCGAAAAATACGTAAGGGGGGTAGTGTGTCGAAAATTTGGAAAAAAAACAAAGGGTTTAGTATGTCGAAAATATATAAAAATACGTAAGGGGGGGTAGTGTGTCAAAAATATGGAAAAAAAACAAAGGGGTTAGTATGTCGTAAATATGGAAAAATACGTAAGGGGGGGTAGTGTGTCGAAAATGTGGAAAAAAACCAAAGGGGTTAGTATGTCGAAAATATCGAAAAATACGTAAGGGGGGGTAGTGTGTCGAAAATGTGGAAAAAAAACAAAGGGGTTAGTATGTCGAAAATATCGAAAAATACGTAAGGGGGGGTAGTGTGTCGAAAATGTTGAAAAAAAACAAAGGGGTGAGTATGTCGAAAATATGGAAAAATACGTAAGGGGGGGGTAGTGTGTCGAAAATGTTGAAAAAAAAACAAAGGGGTTAGTATGTCGAAAATATCGAAAAATACGTAAGGGGGGGTAGTGTGTCGAAAATGTGGAAAAAAAACAAAGGGGTTAGTATGTCGAAAATATCGAAAAATACGTAAGGGGGGGTAGTGTGTCGAAAAAATGGAAAAAAAAACAAAGGGGTTGGTATGTCGAAAATATCGAAAAATACGTAAGGGGGGGTAGTGTGTCGAAAATGTGGAAAAAAAACAAAGGGGTTAGTATGTCGAAAATATCGAAAAATACGTAAGGGGGGGTAGTGTGTCGAAAATTTGGAAAAAAAACAAAGGGGTTAGTATGTCGAAAATATCGAAAAATACGTAAGGGGGGGTAGTGTTTCGAAAATGTGGAAAAAAAACAAAGGGGTTAGTATGTCGAAAATATCGAAAAATACGTAAGGGGGGGTAGTGTGTCGAAAATGTGGAAAAAAAACAAAGGGGTTAGTATGTCGAAAATATCGAAAAATATGTAAGGGGGGGTAGTGTGTCGAAAATTTGGAACAAAAACAAAGGGGTTAGTATGTCGAAAATATCGAAAAATACGTAAGGGGGGGTAGTGTGTCGAAAATGTTGAAAAAAAACAAAGTGGTTAGTATGTCGAAAATATGGAAAAATACGTAAGGGGGGGTAGTGTGTCGAAAATTTGGAAAAAAAACAAAGGGGTTAGTATGTCGAAAATATCGAAAAATACGTAAGGGGGGGTAGTGTGTCGAAAATATGGGAAAAAAAACAAAGGGGTTAGTATGTCGAAAATATCGAAAAATACGTAAGGGGGGGTAGTGTGTCAAAAATGTGGAAAAAAAACAAAGGGGTTAATATGTCGAAAATATCAAAAAATACGTAAGGGGGGTAGTGTGTCGAAAATATCGAAAAAAAACAAAAGGGTTTAGTATGTCGAAAATATCGAAAAATATGTAAGGGGGGTAGTGTGTCGAAAATGTGGAAAAAAAACAAAGGGGTTAATATGTCGAAAATATCAAAAAATACGTAAGGGGGGGTAGTGTGTCGAAAATATCGAAAAAAAACAAAAGGGTTTAGTATGTCGAAAATATCGAAAAATACGTAAGGGGGGGTAGTGTGTCGAAAATGTGGAAAAAAAACAAAGGGGTTATTATGTCGAAAATATCGAAAAATACGTAAGGGGGGGTAGTGTGTCGAAAATGTGGAAAAAAAACAAAGGGGTTAGTATGTCGAAAATATCGAAAAATACGTAAGGGGGGGTAGTGTGTCGAAAAAATGGAAAAAAAAACAAAGGGGTTGGTATGTCGAAAATATCGAAAAATACGTAAGGGGGGGTAGTGTGTCGAAAATGTGGAAAAAAAACAAAGGGGTTAGTATGTCGAAAATATCGAAAAATACGTAAGGGGGGGTAGTGTGTCGAAAATTTGGAAAAAAAACAAAGGGGTTAGTATGTCGAAAATATCGAAAAATACGTAAGGGGGGGTAGTGTTTCGAAAATGTGGAAAAAAAACAAAGGGGTTAGTATGTCGAAAATATCGAAAAATACGTAAGGGGGGGTAGTGTGTCGAAAATGTGGAAAAAAAACAAAGGGGTTAGTATGTCGAAAATATCGAAAAATATGTAAGGGGGGGTAGTGTGTCGAAAATTTGGAACAAAAACAAAGGGGTTAGTATGTCGAAAATATCGAAAAATACGTAAGGGGGGGGGGGTAGTGTGTCGAAAATATCGAAAAAAAACAAAAGGGTTTAGTATGTCGAAAATATCGAAAAATATGTAAGGGGGGTAGTGTGTCGAAAATGTGGAAAAAAAACAAAGGGGTTAATATGTCGAAAATATCAAAAAATACGTAAGGGGGGGTAGTGTGTCGAAAATATCGAAAAAAAACAAAAGGGTTTAGTATGTCGAAAATATCGAAAAATACGTAAGGGGGGGTAGTGTGTCGAAAATGTGGAAAAAAAACAAAGGGGTTATTATGTCGAAAATATCGAAAAATACGTAAGGGGGGGTAGTGTGTCGAAAATGTGGAAAAAAAACAAAGGGGTTAGTATGTCGAAAATATCGAAAAATACGTAAGGGGGGGTAGTGTGTCGAAAATGTGGAAAAAAAACAAAGGGGTTAGTATGTCGAAAATATCGAAAAATACGTAAGGGGGGGTAGTGTGTCGAAAATGTGGAAAAAAAACAAAGGGGTTAGTATGTCGAAAATATCGAAAAATACGTAAGGGGGGGTAGTGTGTCGAAAAATTGGAAAAAAAACAAAGGGGTTAGTATGTCGAAAATATCGAAAAATATGTAAGGGGGGGTAGTGTGTCGAAAATTTGGAAAAAAACAAAGGGGTTAGTATGTCGAAAATATGGAAAAATACGTAAGGGGGGGTAGTGTGTCGAAAATATGGAAAAATACGTAAGGGGGGGTAGTGTGTCGAAAATGTGGAAAAATACGTAAGGGGGGGTAGTGTGTCGAAAATATCGAAAATACGTAAGGGGGGGTAGTGTGTCGAAAATGTGGAAAAAAAACAAAGGGGTTAGTATGTCGAAAATATCGAAAAATACGTAAGGGGGGGTAGTGTGTTGAAAATATTAAAAAAAAAAAAAAAGGGGTTAGTATGTCGAAAATATGGAAAAATACGTAAGGGGGGGTAATGTGTCGAAAATATGGAAAAAAAACAAAGGGGTTAGTATGTCGAAAATATGGAAAAATACGTAAGGGGGGGTAGTGTGTCGAAAATGTGGAAAAAAAACAAAGGGGTTAGTATGTCGAAAATATCGAAAAATACGTAAGGGGGGGTAGTGTGTCGAAAAAGTGGAAAAAAAACAAAGGGGTTAGTATGTCGAAAATATCGAAAAATACGTAAGGGGGGGTAGTGTGTCGAAAATGTGGAAAAAAAACAAAGGGGTTAGTATGTCGAAAATATGGAAAAATACGTAAGGGGGGGGTAGTGTGTCGAAAATATGGAAAAATACGTAAGGGGGGGTAGTGTGTCGAAAATGTGGAAAAATACGTAAGGGGGGGTAGTGTGTCGAAAATATCGAAAATACGTAAGGGGGGTAGTGTGTCGAAAATGTGGAAAAAAAACAAAGGGGTTAGTATGTCGAAAATATCGAAAAATACGTAAGGGGGGGTAGTGTGTCGAAAATTTGGAAAAAAAACAAAGGGGTTAGTATGTCGAAAATATCGAAAAATACGTAAGGGGGGGTAGTGTGTCGAAAATGTGGAAAAAAAACAAAGGGGTTAGTATGTCGAAAATATCGAAAAATACGTAAGGGGGGGTAGTGTGTCGAAAATGTGGAAAAAAAACAAAGGGGTTAGTATGTCGAAAATATGGAAAAATACGTAAGGGGGGGTAGTGTGTCGAAAATATGGAAAAATACGTAAGGGGGGGTAGTGTGTCGAAAATGTGGAAAAATACGTAAGGGGGGGGTAGTGTGTCGAAAATATCGAAAATACGTAAGGGGGGTAGTGTGTCGAAAATGTGGAAAAAAAACAAAGGGGTTAGTATGTCGAAAATATCGAAAAATACGTAAGGGGGGGTAGTGTGTCGAAAATTTGGAAAAAAAACAAAGGGGTTAGTATGTCGAAAATATCGAAAAATACGTAAGGGGGGGTAGTGTGTCGAAAATGTGGAAAAAAAACAAAGGGGTTAGTATGTCGAAAATATCGAAAAATACGTAAGGGGGGGTAGTGTGTCGAAAATGTGGAAAAAAAACAAAGGGGTTAGTATGTCGAAAATATCGAAAAATACGTAAGGGGGGGTAGTGTGTCGAAAATATCGAAAATACGTAAGGGGGGGGTAGTGTGTCGAAAATGTGGAAAAAAAACAAAGGGGTTAGTATGTCGAAAATATCGAAAAATATGTAAGGGGGGGTAGTGTGTCGAAAATTTGGAAAAAAAACAAAGGGGTTAGTATGTCGAAAATATCGAAAAATACGTAAGGGGGGGTAGTGTGTCGAAAATGTTGAAAAAAAACAAAGTGGTTAGTATGTCGAAAATATGGAAAAATACGTAAGGGGGGGTAGTGTGTCGAAAATTTGGAAAAAAAACAAAGGGGTTAGTATGTCGAAAATATCGAAAAATACGTAAGGGGGGGTAGTGTGTCGAAAATTTGGAAAAAAAAACAAAGGGGTTAGTATGTCGAAAATATCGAAAAATACGTAAGGGGGGGTAGTGTGTCAAAAATGTGGAAAAAAAACAAAGGGGTTAATATGTCGAAAATATCAAAAAATACGTAAGGGGGGGGGGGTAGTGTGACGAAAATATCGAAAAAAAACAAAAGGGTTTAGTATGTCGAAAATATCGAAAAATATGTAAGGGGGGGTAGTGTGTCGAAAATGTGGAAAAAAAACAAAGGGGTTAGTATGTCGAAAATATCGAAAAATACGTAAGGGGGGGGTAGTGTGTCGAAAAAATGGAAAAAAACCAAAGGGGTTAGTATGTCGAAAATATCGAAAAATACGTAAGGGGGGGTAGTGTGTCGAAAAAATGGAAAAAAAAACAAAGGGGTTAGTATGTCGAAAATATCGAAAAATACGTAAGGGGGGGTAGTGTGTCGAAAATGTGGAAAAAAACAAAGGGGTTAGTATGTCGAAAATATCGAAAAATACGTAAGGGGGGGTAGTGTGTCGAAAATGTGGAAAAAAAACAAAGGGGTTAGTATGTCGAAAATATCGAAAAATACGTAAGGGGGGGTAGTGTGTCGAAAATTTGGAAAAAAAACAAAGGGGTTAGTATGTCGAAAATATCGAAAAATACGTAAGGGGGGGTAGTGTGTCGAAAAAGTGGAAAAAAAACAAAGGGGTTAGTATGTCGAAAATATCGAAAAATACGTAAGGGGGGGGTAGTGTGTCGAAAATATGGAAAAATACGTAAGGGGGGGTAGTGTGTCGAAAATGTGGAAAAATACGTAAGGGGGGGTAGTGTGTCGAAAATATTGAAAATACGTAAGGGGGGGTAGTGTGTCGAAAATGTGGAAAAAAAACAAAGGGGTTAGTATGTCGAAAATATCGAAAAATACGTAAGGGGGGGTAGTGTGTCGAAAATGTGGAAAAAAAACAAAGGGGTTAGTATGTCGAAAATATCGAAAAATACGTAAGGGGGGGTAGTGTGTCGAAAAAATGGAAAAAAAAACAAAGGGGTTGGTATGTCGAAAATATCGAAAAATACGTAAGGGGGGGTAGTGTGTCGAAAATGTGGAAAAAAAACAAAGGGGTTAGTATGTCGAAAATATCGAAAAATACGTAAGGGGGGGTAGTGTGTCGAAAATGTGGAAAAAAAACAAAGGGGTTAGTATGTCGAAAATATCGAAAAATACGTAAGGGGGGGTAGTGTGTCGAAAATTTGAAAAAAAAACAAAGGGGTTAGTATGTCGAAAATATCGAAAAATACGTAAGGGGGGTAGTGTGTCGAAAAAGTGGAAAAAAAACAAAGGGGTTAGTATGTCGAAAATATCGAAAAATACGTAAGGGGGGGTAGTGTTTCGAAAATGTGGAAAAAAAACAAAGGGGTTAGTATGTCGAAAATATCGAAAAATACGTAAGGGGGGGTAGTGTGTCGAAAATGTGGAAAAAAAACAAAGGGGTTAGTATGTCGAAAATATCGAAAAATATGTAAGGGGGGGGTAGTGTGTCGAAAATTTGGAAAAAAAACAAAGGGGTTAGTATGTCGAAAATATCGAAAAATACGTAAGGGGGGGTAGTATGTCGAAAATGTGGAAAAAAAACAAAGGGTTTAGTATGTCGAAAATATCGAAAAATACGTAAGGGGGGGTAGTGTGTCGAAAATGTTGAAAAAAAACAAAAGGGTTTAGTATGTCGAAAATATCGAAAAATACGTAAGGGGGGGTAGTGTGTCGAAAATGTGGAAAAAAAACAAAGGGGTTATTATGTCGAAAATATCGAAAAATACGTAAGGGGGGGTAGTGTGTCGAAAATATCGAAAAAAAACAAAAGGGTTTAGTATGTCGAAAATATCGAAAAATACGTAAGGGGGGGTAGTGTGTCGAAAATATCGAAAAAAAACAAAAGGGTTTAGTATGTCGAAAATATCGAAAAATACGTAAGGGGGGGTAGTGTGTCGAAAATGTGGAAAAAAAACAAAGGGGTTATTATGTCGAAAATATCGAAAAATACGTAAGGGGGGGTAGTGTGTCGAAAATGTGGAAAAAAAACAAAGGGGTTAGTATGTCGAAAATATCGAAAAATACGTAAGGGGGGGTAGTGTGTCGAAAATGTGGAAAAAAAACAAAGGGGTTAGTATGTCGAAAATATCGAAAAATACGTAAGGGGGGGTAGTGTGTCGAAAATGTGTAAAAAAAACAAAGGGGTTAGCATGTCGAAAATATCGAAAAATACGTAAGGGGGGGTAGTGTGTCGAAAAATTGGAAAAAAAACAAAGGGGTTAGTATGTCGAAAATATCGAAAAATATGTAAGGGGGGGTAGTGTGTCGAAAATTTGGAAAAAAACAAAGGGGTTAGTATGTCGAAAATATGGAAAAATACGTAAGGGGGGGTAGTGTGTCGAAAATGTTGAAAAAAAACAAAGGGGTTAGTATGTCGAAAATATGGAAAAATACGTAAGGGGGGGTAGTGTGTCGAAAATATGGAAAAATACGTAAGGGGGGTAGTGTGTCGAAAATGTGGAAAAATACGTAAGGGGGGGTAGTGTGTCGAAAATATCGAAAATACGTAAGGGGGGGTAGTGTGTCGAAAATGTGGAAAAAAAACAAAGGGGTTAGTATGTCGAAAATATCGAAAAATACGTAAGGGGGGGTAGTGTGTTGAAAATGTTGAAAAAAAACAAAGGGGTGAGTATGTCGAAAATATCGAAAAATACGTAAGGGGGTAGTGTGTCGAAAATGTTGAAAAAAAACAAAGGGGTTAGTATGTCGAAAATATGGAAAAATACGTAAGGGGGGGTAATGTGTCGAAAATATGGAAAAAAAAACAAAGGGGTTAGTATGTCGAAAATATGGAAAAATACGTAAGGGGGGGTACTTTGTCGAAAATGTGGAAAAAAAACAAAAGGGGTTAGTATGTCGAAAATATCGAAAAATACGTAAGGGGGGGTAGTGTGTCGAAAAAATGGAAAAAAAACAAAGGGGTTAGTATGTCGAAAATATCGAAAAATACGTAAGTGGGGGTAGTGTGTCGAAAATTTGGAAAAAAAACAAAGGGGTTAGTATGTCGAAAATATCGAAAAATACGTAAGGGGGGGTAGTGTGTCGAAAATGTAAAAAAAAAACAAAGGGGTTAGTATGTCGAAAATATCGAAAAATACGTAAGGGGGGGTAGTGTGTCGAAAAAATGGAAAAAAAACAAAGGGGTTAGTATGTCGAAAATATGGAAAAATACGTAAGGGGGGGTAGTGTGTCGAAAATGTGGAAAAAAAAACAAAGGGGTTAGTATGTCGAAAATATCGAAAAATACGTAAGGGGGGGTAGTGTGTCGAAAATTTGGAAAAAAAACAAAGGGTTTAGTATGTCGAAAATATATAAAAATACGTAAGGGGGGGTAGTGTGTCAAAAATGTGGAAAAAAAACAAAGGGGTTAGTATGTCGAAAATATCGAAAAATACGTAAGGGGGGGTAGTGTGTCGAAAATTTGGAAAAAAAACAAAGGGGTTAGTATGTCGAAAATATCGAAAAATACGTAAGGGGGGGTAGTGTGTCGAAAATATCAAAAAAAAAAACAAAAGGGGTTAGTATGTCGAAAATATGGAAAAATACGTAAGGGGGGGTAATGTGTCGAAAATATGGAAAAAAAACAAAGGGGTTAGTATGTCGAAAATATCGAAAAATACGTAAGGGGGGGTAGTGTGTCGAAAATGTGGAAAAAAAAACAAAGGGGTTAGTATGTCGAAAATATCGAAAAATACGTAAGGGGGGGTAGTGTGTCGAAAATGTGGAAAAAAAACAAAGGGGTTAGTATGTCGAAAATATCGAAAAATACGTAAGGGGGGGTAGTGTGTCGAAAATTTGGAAAAAAAACAAAGGGGTTAGTATGTCGAAAATATCGAAAAATACGTAAGGGGGGTAGTGTGTCGAAAATTTTGAAAAAAAACAAAGGGTTTAGTATGTCGAAAATATATAAAAATACGTAAGGGGGGGTAGTGTGTCAAAAATGTGGAAAAAAAACAAAGGGGTTAGTATGTCGAAAATATCGAAAAATACGTAAGGGGGGGTAGTGTGTCGAAAATTTGGAAAAAAAACAAAGGGGTTAGTATGTCGAAAATATCGAAAAATACGTAAGGGGGGGTAGTGTGTCGAAAATATCAAAAAAAAAACAAAAGGGGTTAGTATGTCGAAAATATGGAAAAATACGTAAGGGGGGGTAATGTGTCGAAAATATGGAAAAAAAACAAAGGGGTTAGTATGTCGAAAATATGGAAAAATACGTAAGGGGGGGTAGTGTGTCGAAAATGTGGAAAAAAAAACAAAGGGGTTAGTATGTCGAAAATATCGAAAAATACGTAAGGGGGGGTAGTGTGTCGAATATTTGGAAAAAAAACAAAGGGGTTAGTATGTCGAAAATATCGAAAAATACGTAAGGGGGGGTAGTGTGTCGAAAATATCAAAAAAAAAAACAAAAGGGGTTAGTATGTCGAAACTATGGAAAAATACGTAAGGGGGGGTAATGTGTCGAAAATATGGAAAAAAAACAAAGGGGTTAGTATGTCGAAAATATGGAAAAATACGTAAGGGGGGGTAGTGTGTCGAAAATGTGGAAAAAAAACAAAGGGGTTAGTATGTCGAAAATATCGAAAAATACGTAAGGGGGGGTAGTGTGTCGAAAAAGTGGAAAAAAAACAAAGGGGTTAGTATGTCGAAAATATCGAAAAATACGTAAGGGGGGTAGTGTGTCGAAAATTTGGAAAAAAAACAAAGGGTTTAGTATGTCGAAAATATATAAAAATACGTAAGGGGGGGTAGTGTGTCAAAAATATGGAAAAAAAACAAAGGGGTTAGTATGTCGTAAATATGGAAAAATACGTAAGGGGGGGTAGTGTGTCGAAAATGTGGAAAAAAAAACAAAGGGGTTAGTATGTCGAAAATATGGAAAAATACGTAAGGGGGGGTAGTGTGTCGAAAATGTGGAAAAAAACCAAAGGGGTTAGTATGTCGAAAATATCGAAAAATACGTAAGGGGGGGTAGTGTGTCGAAAATGTGGAAAAAAAACAAAGGGGTTAGTATGTCGAAAATATCGAAAAATACGTAAGGGGGGGTAGTGTGTCGAAAATGTTGAAAAAAAACAAAGGGGTGAGTATGTCGAAAATATGGAAAAATACGTAAGGGGGGGTAGTGTGTCGAAAATGTTGAAAAAAAACAAAGGGGTTAGTATGTCGAAAATATGGAAAAATACGTAAGGGGGGGTAGTGTGTCGAAAATATGGAAAAATACGTAAGGGGGGGTAGTGTGTCGAAAATGTGGAAAAATACGTAAGGGGGGGTAGTGTGTCGAAAATATCGAAAATACGTAAGGGGGGGTAGTGTGTCGAAAATGTGGAAAAAAAACAAAGGGGTTAGTATGTCGAAAATATCGAAAAATACGTAAGGGGGGTAGTGTGTCGAAAATGTGGAAAAAAAACAAAGGGGTTAGTATGTCGAAAATATCGAAAAATACGTAAGGGGGGGTAGTGTGTCGAAAATTTGGAAAAAAAACAAAGGGGTTAGTATGTCGAAAATATCGAAAAATACGTAAGGGGGGTAGTGTGTCGAAAATTTGGAAAAAAAACAAAGGGTTTAGTATGTCGAAAATATATAAAAATACGTAAGGGGGGGTAGTGTGTCAAAAATGTGGAAAAAAAACAAAGGGGTTAGTATGTCGAAAATATCGAAAAATACGTAAGGGGGGGTAGTGTGTCGAAAATTTGGAAAAAAAACAAAGGGGTTAGTATGTCGAAAATATCGAAAAATACGTAAGGGGGGGTAGTGTGTCGAAAATATCAAAAAAAAAACAAAAGGGGTTAGTATGTCGAAAATATGGAAAAATACGTAAGGGGGGGTAATGTGTCGAAAATATGGAAAAAAAACAAAGGGGTTAGTATGTCGAAAATATGGAAAAATACGTAAGGGGGGGTAGTGTGTCGAAAATGTGGAAAAAAAACAAAGGGGTTAGTATGTCGAAAATATCGAAAAATACGTAAGGGGGGTAGTGTGTCGAAAATTTGGAAAAAAAACAAAGGGTTTAGTATGTCGAAAATATATAAAAATACGTAAGGGGGGGTAGTGTGTCAAAAATATGGAAAAAAAACAAAGGGGTTAGTATGTCGTAAATATGGAAAAATACGTAAGGGGGGGTAGTGTGTCGAAAATGTGGAAAAAAACCAAAGGGGTTAGTATGTCGAAAATATCGAAAAATACGTAAGGGGGGGTAGTGTGTCGAAAATGTGGAAAAAAAACAAAGGGGTTAGTATGTCGAAAATATCAAAAAATACGTAAGGGGGGGTAGTGTGTCGAAAATGTTGAAAAAAAACAAAGGGGTGAGTATGTCGAAAATATGGAAAAATACGTAAGGGGGGGTAGTGTGTCGAAAATGTTGAAAAAAAAACAAAGGGGTTAGTATGTCGAAAATATCGAAAAATACGTAAGGGGGGGTAGTGTGTCGAAAATGTGGAAAAAAAACAAAGGGGTTAGTATGTCGAAAATATCGAAAAATACGTAAGGGGGGGTAGTGTGTCGAAAAAATGGAAAAAAAAACAAAGGGGTTGGTATGTCGAAAATATCGAAAAATACGTAAGGGGGGGTAGTGTGTCGAAAATGTGGAAAAAAAACAAAGGGGTTAGTATGTCGAAAATATCGAAAAATACGTAAGGGGGGGTAGTGTGTCGAAAATTTGGAAAAAAAACAAAGGGGTTAGTATGTCGAAAATATCGAAAAATACGTAAGGGGGGTAGTGTGTCGAAAAAGTGGAAAAAAAACAAAGGGGTTAGTATGTCGAAAATATCGAAAAATACGTAAGGGGGGGTAGTGTTTCGAAAATGTGGAAAAAAAACAAAGGGGTTAGTATGTCGAAAATATCGAAAAATACGTAAGGGGGGGTAGTGTGTCGAAAATGTGGAAAAAAAACAAAGGGGTTAGTATGTCGAAAATATCGAAAAATATGTAAGGGGGGGTAGTGTGTCGAAAATTTGGAACAAAAACAAAGGGGTTAGTATGTCGAAAATATCGAAAAATACGTAAGGGGGGGTAGTGTGTCGAAAATGTTGAAAAAAAACAAAGTGGTTAGTATGTCGAAAATATGGAAAAATACGTAAGGGGGGGTAGTGTGTCGAAAATTTGGAAAAAAAACAAAGGGGTTAGTATGTCGAAAATATCGAAAAATACGTAAGGGGGGGTAGTGTGTCGAAAATATGGGAAAAAAAACAAAGGGGTTAGTATGTCGAAAATATCGAAAAATACGTAAGGGGGGGTAGTGTGTCAAAAATGTGGAAAAAAAACAAAGGGGTTAATATGTCGAAAATATCAAAAAATACGTAAGGGGGGGGGGTAGTGTGTCGAAAATATCGAAAAAAAACAAAAGGGTTTAGTATGTCGAAAATATCGAAAAATATGTAAGGGGGGGTAGTGTGTCGAAAATGTGGAAAAAAAACAAAGGGGTTAGTATGTCGAAAATATCGAAAAATACGTAAGGGGGGGTAGTGTGTCGAAAAAATGGAAAAAAACCAAAGGGGTTAGTATGTCGAAAATATCGAAAAATACGTAAGGGGGGGTAGTGTGTCGAAAATTTGGAAAAAAAACAAAGGGGTTAGTATGTCGAAAATATCGAAAAATACGTAAGGGGGGGTAGTGTGTCGAAAAAATGGAAAAAAAACAAAGGGGTTAGTATGTCGAAAATATCGAAAAATACGTAAGGGGGGGTAGTGTGTCGAAAATGTGGAAAAAAACAAAGGGGTTAGTATGTCGAAAATATCGAAAAATACGTAAGGGGGGGTAGTGTGTCGAAAATGTGGAAAAAAAACAAAGGGGTTAGTATGTCGAAAATATCGAAAAATACGTAAGGGGGGGTAGTGTGTCGAAAATTTGGAAAAAAAACAAAGGGGTTAGTATGTCGAAAATATCGAAAAATACGTAAGGGGGGGTAGTGTGTCGAAAAAGTGGAAAAAAAACAAAGGGGTTAGTATGTCGAAAATATCGAAAAATACGTAAGGGGGGTAGTGTGTCGAAAATTTGGAAAAAAAACAAAGGGTTTAGTATGTCGAAAATATATAAAAATACGTAAGGGGGGGTAGTGTGTCAAAAATATGGAAAAAAAACAAAGGGGTTAGTATGTCGTAAATATGGAAAAATACGTAAGGGGGGGTAGTGTGTCGAAAATGTGGAAAAAAAAACAAAGGGGTTAGTATGTCGAAAATATGGAAAAATACGTAAGGGGGGGTAGTGTGTCGAAAATGTGGAAAAAAACCAAAGGGGTTAGTATGTCGAAAATATCGAAAAATACGTAAGGGGGGGTAGTGTGTCGATAATGTGGAAAAAAAACAAAGGGGTTAGTATGTCGAAAATATCGAAAAATACGTAAGGGGGGGTAGTGTGTCGAAAATGTTGAAAAAAAACAAAGGGGTGAGTATGTCGAAAATATGGAAAAATACGTAAGGGGGGGTAGTGTGTCGAAAATGTTGAAAAAAAACAAAGGGGTTAGTATGTCGAAAATATGGAAAAATACGTAAGGGGGGGTAATGTGTCGAAAATATGGGAAAAAAAACAAAGGGGTTAATATGTCGAAAATATCAAAAAATACGTAAGGGGGGGTAGTGTGTCGAAAATATCGAAAATACGTAAGGGGGGGTAGTGTGTCGAAAATGTGGAAAAATACGTAAGGGGGGGTAGTGTGTCGAAAATATCGAAAATACGTAAGGGGGGGTAGTGTGTCGAAAATGTGGAAAAAAAACAAAGGGGTTAGTATGTCGAAAATATCGAAAAATACGTAAGGGGGGGTAGTGTGTCGAAAATGTGGAAAAATACGTAAGGGGGGGTAGTGTGTCGAAAATATCGAAAATACGTAAGGGGGGGTAGTGTGTCGAAAATGTGGAAAAAAAACAAAGGGGTTAGTATGTCGAAAATATCGAAAAATACGTAAGGGGGGGTAGTGTGTCGAAAATGTGGAAAAAAAATAAAGGGGTTAGTATGTCGAAAATATCGAAAAATACGTAAGGGGGGGTAGTATGTCGAAAATGTGGAAAAAAAACAAAGGGTTTAGTATGTCGAAAATATCGAAAAATACGTAAGGGGGGGTAGTGTGTCGAAAATGTTGAAAAAAAACAAAAGGGTTAGTATGTCGAAAATATCGAAAAATACGTAAGGGGGGTAGTGTGTCGAAAATGTGGAAAAAAAACAAAGGGGTTAATATGTCGAAAATATCAAAAAATACGTAAGGGGGGGTAGTGTGTCGAAAATATCGAAAAAAAACAAAAGGGTTTAGTATGTCGAAAATATCGAAAAATACGTAAGGGGGGGTAGTGTGTCGAAAATGTGGAAAAAAAACAAAGGGGTTATTATGTCGAAAATATCGAAAAATACGTAAGGGGGGGTAGTGTGTCGAAAATGTGGAAAAAAAACAAAGGGGTTAGTATGTCGAAAATATCGAAAAATACGTAAGGGGGGGTAGTGTGTCGAAAATGTGGAAAAAAAACAAAGGGGTTAGTATGTCGAAAATATCGAAAAATACGTAAGGGGGGGTAGTGTGTCGAAAATGTGGAAAAAAAACAAAGGGGTTAGTATGTCGAAAATATCGAAAAATACGTAAGGGGGGGTAGTGTGTCGAAAAATTGGAAAAAAAACAAAGGGGTTAGTATGTCGAAAATATCGAAAAATATGTAAGGGGGGGTAGTGTGTCGAAAATTTGGAAAAAAACAAAGGGGTTAGTATGTCGAAAATATGGAAAAATACGTAAGGGGGGGTAGTGTGTCGAAAATGTTGAAAAAAAACAAAGGGGTTAGTATGTCGAAAATATGGAAAAATACGTAAGGGGGGGGTAGTGTGTCGAAAATATGGAAAAATACGTAAGGGGGGGTAGTGTGTCGAAAATGTTGAAAAAAAACAAAGGGGTTAGTATGTCGAAAATATGGAAAAATACGTAAGGGGGGGGTAGTGTGTCGAAAATATGGAAAAATACGTAAGGGGGGGTAGTGTGTCGAAAATGTGGAAAAATACGTAAGGGGGGGTAGTGTGTCGAAAATATCGAAAATACGTAAGGGGGGGTAGTGTGTCGAAAATGTGGAAAAAAAACAAAGGGGTTAGTATGTCGAAAATATCGAAAAATACGTAAGGGGGGGTAGTGTGTCGAAAATTTGGAAAAAAAACAAAGGGTTTAGTATGTCGAAAATATATAAAAATACGTAAGGGGGGGTAGTGTGTCAAAAATGTGGAAAAAAAACAAAGGGGTTAGTATGTCGAAAATATCGAAAAATACGTAAGGGGGGGGTAGTGTGTCGAAAATTTGGAAAAAAAACAAAGGGGTTAGTATGTCGAAAATATCGAAAAATACGTAAGGGGGGGTAGTGTGTCGAAAATATCAAAAAAAAAACAAAAGGGGTTAGTATGTCGAAAATATGGAAAAATACGTAAGGGGGGGTAATGTGTCGAAAATATGGAAAAAAAACAAAGGGGTTAGTATGTCGAAAATATGGAAAAATACGTAAGGGGGGGTAGTGTGTCGAAAATGTGGAAAAAAAACAAAGGGGTTAGTATGTCGAAAATATCGAAAAATACGTAAGGGGGGGTAGTGTGTCAAAAATATGGAAAAAAAACAAAGGGGTTAGTATGTCGTAAATATGGAAAAATACGTAAGGGGGGGTAGTGTGTCGAAAATTTGGAAAAAAAACAAAGGGTTTAGTATGTCGAAAATATATAAAAATACGTAAGGGGGGGTAGTGTGTCAAAAATATGGAAAAAAAACAAAGGGGTTAGTATGTCGTAAATATGGAAAAATACGTAAGGGGGGGTAGTGTGTCGAAAATGTGGAAAAAAACCAAAGGGGTTAGTATGTCGAAAATATCGAAAAATACGTAAGGGGGGGTAGTGTGTCGAAAATGTGGAAAAAAAACAAAGGGGTTAGTATGTCGAAAATATCGAAAAATACGTAAGGGGGGGTAGTGTGTCGAAAATGTTGAAAAAAAACAAAGGGGTGAGTATGTCGAAAATATGGAAAAATACGTAAGGGGGGGTAGTGTGTCGAAAATGTTGAAAAAAAAACAAAGGGGTTAGTATGTCGAAAATATCGAAAAATACGTAAGGGGGGGTAGTGTGTCGAAAATGTGGAAAAAAAACAAAGGGGTTAGTATGTCGAAAATATCGAAAAATACGTAAGGGGGGGTAGTGTGTCGAAAAAATGGAAAAAAAAACAAAGGGGTTAGTATGTCGAAAATATCGAAAAATACGTAAGGGGGGTAGTGTGTCGAAAATTTGGAAAAAAAACAAAGGGTTTAGTATGTCGAAAATATATAAAAATACGTAAGGGGGGGTAGTGTGTCAAAAATGTGGAAAAAAAACAAAGGGGTTAGTATGTCGAAAATATCGAAAAATACGTAAGGGGGGGGTAGTGTGTCGAAAATATCGAAAATACGTAAGGGGGGGTAGTGTGTCGAAAATGTGGAAAAAAAACAAAGGGGTTAGTATGTCGAAAATATCGAAAAATACGTAAGGGGGGGTAGTGTGTCGAAAATTTGGAAAAAAAACAAAGGGGTTAGTATGTCGAAAATATCGAAAAATACGTAAGGGGGGTAGTGTGTCGAAAATTTGGAAAAAAAACAAAGGGTTTAGTATGTCGAAAATATATAAAAATACGTAAGGGGGGGTAGTGTGTCAAAAATGTGGAAAAAAAACAAAGGGGTTAGTATGTCGAAAATATCGAAAAATACGTAAGGGGGGGGTAGTGTGTCGAAAATTTGGAAAAAAAACAAAGGGGTTAGTATGTCGAAAATATCGAAAAATACGTAAGGGGGGGTAGTGTGTCGAAAATATCAAAAAAAAAACAAAAGGGGTTAGTATGTCGAAAATATGGAAAAATACGTAAGGGGGGGTAATGTGTCGAAAATATGGAAAAAAAACAAAGGGGTTAGTATGTCGAAAATATGGAAAAATACGTAAGGGGGGGTAGTGTGTCGAAAATGTGGAAAAAAAACAAAGGGGTTAGTATGTCGAAAATATCGAAAAATACGTAAGGGGGGGTAGTGTGTCGAAAAAGTGGAAAAAAAACAAAGGGGTTAGTATGTCGAAAATATCGAAAAATACGTAAGGGGGGTAGTGTGTCGAAAATTTGGAAAAAAAACAAAGGGTTTAGTATGTCGAAAATATATAAAAATACGTAAGGGGGGGTAGTGTGTCAAAAATATGGAAAAAAAACAAAGGGGTTAGTATGTCGTAAATATGGAAAAATACGTAAGGGGGGGTAGTGTGTCGAAAATGTGGAAAAAAACCAAAGGGGTTAGTATGTCGAAAATATCGAAAAATACGTAAGGGGGGGTAGTGTGTCGATAATGTGGAAAAAAAACAAAGGGGTTAGTATGTCGAAAATATCGAAAAATACGTAAGGGGGGGTAGTGTGTCGAAAATGTTGAAAAAAAACAAAGGGGTGAGTATGTCGAAAATATGGAAAAATACGTAAGGGGGGGTAGTGTGTCGAAAATGTTGAAAAAAAACAAAGGGGTTAGTATGTCGAAAATATGGAAAAATACGTAAGGGGGGGTAATGTGTCGAAAATATGGGAAAAAAAACAAAGGGGTTAATATGTCGAAAATATCAAAAAATACGTAAGGGGGGGTAGTGTGTCGAAAATATCGAAAATACGTAAGGGGGGTAGTGTGTCGAAAATGTGGAAAAATACGTAAGGGGGGGTAGTGTGTCGAAAATATCGAAAATACGTAAGGGGGGGTAGTGTGTCGAAAATGTGGAAAAAAAACAAAGGGGTTAGTATGTCGAAAATATCGAAAAATACGTAAGGGGGGGTACTTTGTCGAAAATGTGGAAAAAAAACAAAGGGGTTAGTATGTCGAAAATATCGAAAAATACGTAAGGGGGGGTAGTGTGTCGAAAAAATGGAAAAAAAACAAAGGGGTTAGTATGTCGAAAATATCGAAAAATACGTAAGTGGGGGTAGTGTGTCGAAAATTTGGAAAAAAAACAAAGGGGTTAGTATGTCGAAAATATCGAAAAATACGTAAGGGGGGGTAGTGTGTCGAAAATGTGAAAAAAAACAAAGGGGTTAGTATGTCGAAAATATCGAAAAATACGTAAGGGGGGGTAGTGTGTCGAAAAAATGGAAAAAAAACAAAGGGGTTAGTATGTCGAAAATATGGAAAAATACGTAAGGGGGGGTAGTGTGTCGAAAATGTGGAAAAAAAAACAAAGGGGTTAGTATGTCGAAAATATCGAAAAATACGTAAGGGGGGGTAGTGTGTCGAAAATTTGGAAAAAAAACAAAGGGTTTAGTATGTCGAAAATATATAAAAATACGTAAGGGGGGGTAGTGTGTCAAAAATGTGGAAAAAAAACAAAGGGGTTGGTATGTCGAAAATATCGAAAAATACGTAAGGGGGGGGTAGTGTGTCGAAAATTTGGAAAAAAAACAAAGGGGTTAGTATGTCGAAAATATCGAAAAATACGTAAGGGGGGGTAGTGTGTCGAAAATATCAAAAAAAAAAACAAAAGGGGTTAGTATGTCGAAAATATGGAAAAATACGTAAGGGGGGGTAATGTGTCGAAAATATGGAAAAAAAACAAAGGGGTTAGTATGTCGAAAATATCGAAAAATACGTAAGGGGGGGTAGTGTGTCGAAAATGTGGAAAAAAAAACAAAGGGGTTAGTATGTCGAAAATATCGAAAAATACGTAAGGGGGGGTAGTGTGTCGAAAATGTGGAAAAAAAACAAAGGGGTTAGTATGTCGAAAATATCGAAAAATACGTAAGGGGGGGGTAGTGTGTCGAAAATTTGGAAAAAAAACAAAGGGGTTAGTATGTCGAAAATATCGAAAAATACGTAAGGGGGGGTAGTGTGTCGAAAATTTTGAAAAAAAACAAAGGGTTTAGTATGTCGAAAATATATAAAAATACGTAAGGGGGGTAGTGTGTCAAAAATGTGGAAAAAAAACAAAGGGGTTAGTATGTCGAAAATATCGAAAAATACGTAAGGGGGGGTAGTGTGTCGAAAATTTGGAAAAAAAACAAAGGGGTTAGTATGTCGAAAATATCGAAAAATACGTAAGGGGGGGTAGTGTGTCGAAAATATCAAAAAAAAAACAAAAGGGGTTAGTATGTCGAAAATATGGAAAAATACGTAAGGGGGGGTAATGTGTCGAAAATATGGAAAAAAAACAAAGGGGTTAGTATGTCGAAAATATCGAAAAATACGTAAGTGGGGGTAGTGTGTCGAAAATTTGGAAAAAAAACAAAGGGGTTAGTATGTCGAAAATATCGAAAAATACGTAAGGGGGGGTAGTGTGTCGAAAATGTGAAAAAAAACAAAGGGGTTAGTATGTCGAAAATATCGAAAAATACGTAAGGGGGGGTAGTGTGTCGAAAAAATGGAAAAAAAACAAAGGGGTTAGTATGTCGAAAATATGGAAAAATACGTAAGGGGGGGTAGTGTGTCGAAAATGTGGAAAAAAAAACAAAGGGGTTAGTATGTCGAAAATATCGAAAAATACGTAAGGGGGGGGTAGTGTGTCGAAAATTTGGAAAAAAAACAAAGGGTTTAGTATGTCGAAAATATATAAAAATACGTAAGGGGGGGTAGTGTGTCAAAAATGTGGAAAAAAAACAAAGGGGTTAGTATGTCGAAAATATCGAAAAATACGTAAGGGGGGGGTAGTGTGTCGAAAATTTGGAAAAAAAACAAAGGGGTTAGTATGTCGAAAATATCGAAAAATACGTAAGGGGGGGTAGTGTGTCGAAAATATCAAAAAAAAAAACAAAAGGGGTTAGTATGTCGAAAATATGGAAAAATACGTAAGGGGGGGTAATGTGTCGAAAATATGGAAAAAAAACAAAGGGGTTAGTATGTCGAAAATATCGAAAAATACGTAAGGGGGGGTAGTGTGTCGAAAATGTGGAAAAAAAAACAAAGGGGTTAGTATGTCGAAAATATCGAAAAATACGTAAGGGGGGGTAGTGTGTCGAAAATGTGGAAAAAAAACAAAGGGGTTAGTATGTCGAAAATATCGAAAAATACGTAAGGGGGGGGTAGTGTGTCGAAAATTTGGAAAAAAAACAAAGGGGTTAGTATGTCGAAAATATCGAAAAATACGTAAGGGGGGTAGTGTGTCGAAAATTTTGAAAAAAAACAAAGGGTTTAGTATGTCGAAAATATATAAAAATACGTAAGGGGGGTAGTGTGTCAAAAATGTGGAAAAAAAACAAAGGGGTTAGTATGTCGAAAATATCGAAAAATACGTAAGGGGGGGTAGTGTGTCGAAAATTTGGAAAAAAAACAAAGGGGTTAGTATGTCGAAAATATCGAAAAATACGTAAGGGGGGGTAGTGTGTCGAAAATATCAAAAAAAAAACAAAAGGGGTTAGTATGTCGAAAATATGGAAAAATACGTAAGGGGGGGTAATGTGTCGAAAATATGGAAAAAAAACAAAGGGGTTAGTATGTCGAAAATATGGAAAAATACGTAAGGGGGGGGTAGTGTGTCGAAAATGTGGAAAAAAAAACAAAGGGGTTAGTATGTCGAAAATATCGAAAAATACGTAAGGGGGGGTAGTGTGTCGAATATTTGGAAAAAAAACAAAGGGGTTAGTATGTCGAAAATATCGAAAAATACGTAAGGGGGGGTAGTGTGTCGAAAATATCAAAAAAAAAAACAAAAGGGGTTAGTATGTCGAAACTATGGAAAAATACGTAAGGGGGGGTAATGTGTCGAAAATATGGAAAAAAAACAAAGGGGTTAGTATGTCGAAAATATGGAAAAATACGTAAGGGGGGGTAGTGTGTCAAAAATATGGAAAAAAAACAAAGGGGTTAGTATGTCGTAAATATGGAAAAATACGTAAGGGGGGGTAATGTGTCGAAAATATGGAAAAAAAACAAAGGGGTTAGTATGTCGAAAATATGGAAAAATACGTAAGGGGGGGTAGTGTGTCGAAAATGTGGAAAAAAAAACAAAGGGGTTAGTATGTCGAAAATATCGAAAAATACGTAAGGGGGGGTAGTGTGTCGAATATTTGGAAAAAAAACAAAGGGGTTAGTATGTCGAAAATATCGAAAAATACGTAAGGGGGGGTAGTGTGTCGAAAATATCAAAAAAAAAAACAAAAGGGGTTAGTATGTCGAAACTATGGAAAAATACGTAAGGGGGGGTAATGTGTCGAAAATATGGAAAAAAAACAAAGGGGTTAGTATGTCGAAAATATGGAAAAATACGTAAGGGGGGGTAATGTGTCGAAAATTTGGAAAAAAAACAAAGGGTTTAGTATGTCGAAAATATATAAAAATACGTAAGGGGGGGTAGTGTGTCAAAAATATGGAAAAAAAACAAAGGGGTTAGTATGTCGTAAATATGGAAAAATACGTAAGGGGGGGTAGTGTGTCGAAAATGTGGAAAAAAAAACAAAGGGGTTAGTATGTCGAAAATATGGAAAAATACGTAAGGGGGGGTAGTGTGTCGAAAATGTGGAAAAAAACCAAAGGGGTTAGTATGTCGAAAATATCGAAAAATACGTAAGGGGGGGTAGTGTGTCGAAAATGTGGAAAAAAAACAAAGGGGTTAGTATGTCGAAAATATCGAAAAATACGTAAGGGGGGGTAGTGTGTCGAAAATGTTGAAAAAAAACAAAGGGGTGAGTATGTCGAAAATATGGAAAAATACGTAAGGGGGGGTAGTGTGTCGAAAATGTTGAAAAAAAACAAAGGGGTTAGTATGTCGAAAATATGGAAAAATACGTAAGGGGGGGTAGTGTGTCGAAAATATGGAAAAATACGTAAGGGGGGGTAGTGTGTCGAAAATGTGGAAAAATACGTAAGGGGGGGTAGTGTGTCGAAAATATCGAAAATACGTAAGGGGGGGTAGTGTGTCGAAAATGTGGAAAAAAAACAAAGGGGTTAGTATGTCGAAAATATCGAAAAATACGTAAGGGGGGTAGTGTGTCGAAAATGTGGAAAAAAAACAAAGGGGTTAGTATGTCGAAAATATCGAAAAATACGTAAGGGGGGGTAGTGTGTCGAAAATTTGGAAAAAAAACAAAGGGGTTAGTATGTCGAAAATATCGAAAAATACGTAAGGGGGGTAGTGTGTCGAAAATTTGGAAAAAAAACAAAGGGTTTAGTATGTCGAAAATATATAAAAATACGTAAGGGGGGGTAGTGTGTCAAAAATGTGGAAAAAAAACAAAGGGGTTAGTATGTCGAAAATATCGAAAAATACGTAAGGGGGGGTAGTGTGTCGAAAATTTGGAAAAAAAACAAAGGGGTTAGTATGTCGAAAATATCGAAAAATACGTAAGGGGGGGTAGTGTGTCGAAAATATCAAAAAAAAAACAAAAGGGGTTAGTATGTCGAAAATATGGAAAAATACGTAAGGGGGGGTAATGTGTCGAAAATATGGAAAAAAAACAAAGGGGTTAGTATGTCGAAAATATGGAAAAATACGTAAGGGGGGGTAGTGTGTCGAAAATGTGGAAAAAAAACAAAGGGGTTAGTATGTCGAAAATATCGAAAAATACGTAAGGGGGGTAGTGTGTCGAAAATTTGGAAAAAAAACAAAGGGTTTAGTATGTCGAAAATATATAAAAATACGTAAGGGGGGGTAGTGTGTCAAAAATATGGAAAAAAAACAAAGGGGTTAGTATGTCGTAAATATGGAAAAATACGTAAGGGGGGGTAGTGTGTCGAAAATGTGGAAAAAAACCAAAGGGGTTAGTATGTCGAAAATATCGAAAAATACGTAAGGGGGGGTAGTGTGTCGAAAATGTGGAAAAAAAACAAAGGGGTTAGTATGTCGAAAATATCAAAAAATACGTAAGGGGGGGTAGTGTGTCGAAAATGTTGAAAAAAAACAAAGGGGTGAGTATGTCGAAAATATGGAAAAATACGTAAGGGGGGGTAGTGTGTCGAAAATGTTGAAAAAAAAACAAAGGGGTTAGTATGTCGAAAATATCGAAAAATACGTAAGGGGGGGTAGTGTGTCGAAAATGTGGAAAAAAAACAAAGGGGTTAGTATGTCGAAAATATCGAAAAATACGTAAGGGGGGGTAGTGTGTCGAAAAAATGGAAAAAAAAACAAAGGGGTTGGTATGTCGAAAATATCGAAAAATACGTAAGGGGGGGTAGTGTGTCGAAAATGTGGAAAAAAAACAAAGGGGTTAGTATGTCGAAAATATCGAAAAATACGTAAGGGGGGGTAGTGTGTCGAAAATTTGGAAAAAAAACAAAGGGGTTAGTATGTCGAAAATATCGAAAAATACGTAAGGGGGGTAGTGTGTCGAAAAAGTGGAAAAAAAACAAAGGGGTTAGTATGTCGAAAATATCGAAAAATACGTAAGGGGGGGTAGTGTTTCGAAAATGTGGAAAAAAAACAAAGGGGTTAGTATGTCGAAAATATCGAAAAATACGTAAGGGGGGGTAGTGTGTCGAAAATGTGGAAAAAAAACAAAGGGGTTAGTATGTCGAAAATATCGAAAAATATGTAAGGGGGGGTAGTGTGTCGAAAATTTGGAACAAAAACAAAGGGGTTAGTATGTCGAAAATATCGAAAAATACGTAAGGGGGGGTAGTGTGTCGAAAATGTTGAAAAAAAACAAAGTGGTTAGTATGTCGAAAATATGGAAAAATACGTAAGGGGGGGTAGTGTGTCGAAAATTTGGAAAAAAAACAAAGGGGTTAGTATGTCGAAAATATCGAAAAATACGTAAGGGGGGGTAGTGTGTCGAAAATATGGGAAAAAAAACAAAGGGGTTAGTATGTCGAAAATATCGAAAAATACGTAAGGGGGGGTAGTGTGTCAAAAATGTGGAAAAAAAACAAAGGGGTTAATATGTCGAAAATATCAAAAAATACGTAAGGGGGGGGGGGGTAGTGTGTCGAAAATATCGAAAAAAAACAAAAGGGTTTAGTATGTCGAAAATATCGAAAAATATGTAAGGGGGGGTAGTGTGTCGAAAATGTGGAAAAAAAACAAAGGGGTTAGTATGTCGAAAATATCGAAAAATACGTAAGGGGGGGTAGTGTGTCGAAAAAATGGAAAAAAACCAAAGGGGTTAGTATGTCGAAAATATCGAAAAATACGTAAGGGGGGGTAGTGTGTCGAAAATTTGGAAAAAAAACAAAGGGGTTAGTATGTCGAAAATATCGAAAAATACGTAAGGGGGGGTAGTGTGTCGAAAAAATGGAAAAAAAACAAAGGGGTTAGTATGTCGAAAATATCGAAAAATACGTAAGGGGGGGTAGTGTGTCGAAAATGTGGAAAAAAACAAAGGGGTTAGTATGTCGAAAATATCGAAAAATACGTAAGGGGGGGTAGTGTGTCGAAAATGTGGAAAAAAAACAAAGGGGTTAGTATGTCGAAAATATCGAAAAATACGTAAGGGGGGGTAGTGTGTCGAAAATTTGGAAAAAAAACAAAGGGGTTAGCATGTCGAAAATATCGAAAAATACGTAAGGGGGGGTAGTGTGTCGAAAAAGTGGAAAAAAAACAAAGGGGTTAGTATGTCGAAAATATCGAAAAATACGTAAGGGGGGTAGTGTGTCGAAAATTTGGAAAAAAAACAAAGGGTTTAGTATGTCGAAAATATATAAAAATACGTAAGGGGGGGTAGTGTGTCAAAAATATGGAAAAAAAACAAAGGGGTTAGTATGTCGTAAATATGGAAAAATACGTAAGGGGGGGTAGTGTGTCGAAAATGTGGAAAAAAAAACAAAGGGGTTAGTATGTCGAAAATATGGAAAAATACGTAAGGGGGGGTAGTGTGTCGAAAATGTGGAAAAAAACCAAAGGGGTTAGTATGTCGAAAATATCGAAAAATACGTAAGGGGGGGTAGTGTGTCGATAATGTGGAAAAAAAACAAAGGGGTTAGTATGTCGAAAATATCGAAAAATACGTAAGGGGGGGTAGTGTGTCGAAAATGTTGAAAAAAAACAAAGGGGTGAGTATGTCGAAAATATGGAAAAATACGTAAGGGGGGGTAGTGTGTCGAAAATGTTGAAAAAAAACAAAGGGGTTAGTATGTCGAAAATATGGAAAAATACGTAAGGGGGGGTAATGTGTCGAAAATATGGGAAAAAAAACAAAGGGGTTAATATGTCGAAAATATCAAAAAATACGTAAGGGGGGGTAGTGTGTCGAAAATATCGAAAATACGTAAGGGGGGGTAGTGTGTCGAAAATGTGGAAAAATACGTAAGGGGGGGTAGTGTGTCGAAAATATCGAAAATACGTAAGGGGGGGTAGTGTGTCGAAAATGTGGAAAAAAAACAAAGGGGTTAGTATGTCGAAAATATCGAAAAATACGTAAGGGGGGGTAGTGTGTCGAAAATGTGGAAAAATACGTAAGGGGGGGTAGTGTGTCGAAAATATCGAAAATACGTAAGGGGGGGTAGTGTGTCGAAAATGTGGAAAAAAAACAAAGGGGTTAGTATGTCGAAAATATCGAAAAATACGTAAGGGGGGGTAGTGTGTCGAAAATGTGGAAAAAAAATAAAGGGGTTAGTATGTCGAAAATATCGAAAAATACGTAAGGGGGGGTAGTATGTCGAAAATGTGGAAAAAAAACAAAGGGTTTAGTATGTCGAAAATATCGAAAAATACGTAAGGGGGGGTAGTGTGTCGAAAATGTTGAAAAAAAACAAAAGGGTTAGTATGTCGAAAATATCGAAAAATACGTAAGGGGGGTAGTGTGTCGAAAATGTGGAAAAAAAACAAAGGGGTTAATATGTCGAAAATATCAAAAAATACGTAAGGGGGGGTAGTGTGTCGAAAATATCGAAAAAAAACAAAAGGGTTTAGTATGTCGAAAATATCGAAAAATACGTAAGGGGGGGTAGTGTGTCGAAAATGTGGAAAAAAAACAAAGGGGTTATTATGTCGAAAATATCGAAAAATACGTAAGGGGGGGTAGTGTGTCGAAAATGTGGAAAAAAAACAAAGGGGTTAGTATGTCGAAAATATCGAAAAATACGTAAGGGGGGGTAGTGTGTCGAAAATGTGGAAAAAAAACAAAGGGGTTAGTATGTCGAAAATATCGAAAAATACGTAAGGGGGGGTAGTGTGTCGAAAATGTGGAAAAAAAACAAAGGGGTTAGTATGTCGAAAATATCGAAAAATACGTAAGGGGGGGTAGTGTGTCGAAAAATTGGAAAAAAAACAAAGGGGTTAGTATGTCGAAAATATCGAAAAATATGTAAGGGGGGGTAGTGTGTCGAAAATTTGGAAAAAAACAAAGGGGTTAGTATGTCGAAAATATGGAAAAATACGTAAGGGGGGGTAGTGTGTCGAAAATGTTGAAAAAAAACAAAGGGGTTAGTATGTCGAAAATATGGAAAAATACGTAAGGGGGGGTAGTGTGTCGAAAATATGGAAAAATACGTAAGGGGGGGTAGTGTGTCGAAAATGTTGAAAAAAAACAAAGGGGTTAGTATGTCGAAAATATGGAAAAATACGTAAGGGGGGGTAGTGTGTCGAAAATATGGAAAAATACGTAAGGGGGGGTAGTGTGTCGAAAATGTGGAAAAATACGTAAGGGGGGGTAGTGTGTCGAAAATATCGAAAATACGTAAGGGGGGGTAGTGTGTCGAAAATGTGGAAAAAAAACAAAGGGGTTAGTATGTCGAAAATATCGAAAAATACGTAAGGGGGGGTAGTGTGTCGAAAATTTGGAAAAAAAACAAAGGGTTTAGTATGTCGAAAATATATAAAAATACGTAAGGGGGGGTAGTGTGTCAAAAATGTGGAAAAAAAACAAAGGGGTTAGTATGTCGAAAATATCGAAAAATACGTAAGGGGGGGGTAGTGTGTCGAAAATTTGGAAAAAAAACAAAGGGGTTAGTATGTCGAAAATATCGAAAAATACGTAAGGGGGGGTAGTGTGTCGAAAATATCAAAAAAAAAACAAAAGGGGTTAGTATGTCGAAAATATGGAAAAATACGTAAGGGGGGGTAATGTGTCGAAAATATGGAAAAAAAACAAAGGGGTTAGTATGTCGAAAATATGGAAAAATACGTAAGGGGGGGTAGTGTGTCGAAAATGTGGAAAAAAAACAAAGGGGTTAGTATGTCGAAAATATCGAAAAATACGTAAGGGGGGGTAGTGTGTCGAAAAAGTGGAAAAAAAACAAAGGGGTTAGTATGTCGAAAATATCGAAAAATACGTAAGGGGGGTAGTGTGTCGAAAATTTGGAAAAAAAACAAAGGGTTTAGTATGTCGAAAATATATAAAAATACGTAAGGGGGGGTAGTGTGTCAAAAATATGGAAAAAAAACAAAGGGGTTAGTATGTCGTAAATATGGAAAAATACGTAAGGGGGGGTAGTGTGTCGAAAATGTGGAAAAAAACCAAAGGGGTTAGTATGTCGAAAATATCGAAAAATACGTAAGGGGGGGTAGTGTGTCGAAAATGTGGAAAAAAAACAAAGGGGTTAGTATGTCGAAAATATCGAAAAATACGTAAGGGGGGGTAGTGTGTCGAAAATGTTGAAAAAAAACAAAGGGGTGAGTATGTCGAAAATATGGAAAAATACGTAAGGGGGGGTAGTGTGTCGAAAATGTTGAAAAAAAAACAAAGGGGTTAGTATGTCGAAAATATCGAAAAATACGTAAGGGGGGGTAGTGTGTCGAAAATGTGGAAAAAAAACAAAGGGGTTAGTATGTCGAAAATATCGAAAAATACGTAAGGGGGGGTAGTGTGTCGAAAAAATGGAAAAAAAAACAAAGGGGTTAGTATGTCGAAAATATCGAAAAATACGTAAGGGGGGTAGTGTGTCGAAAATTTGGAAAAAAAACAAAGGGTTTAGTATGTCGAAAATATATAAAAATACGTAAGGGGGGGTAGTGTGTCAAAAATGTGGAAAAAAAACAAAGGGGTTAGTATGTCGAAAATATCGAAAAATACGTAAGGGGGGGGTAGTGTGTCGAAAATATCGAAAATACGTAAGGGGGGGTAGTGTGTCGAAAATGTGGAAAAAAAACAAAGGGGTTAGTATGTCGAAAATATCGAAAAATACGTAAGGGGGGGTAGTGTGTCGAAAATTTGGAAAAAAAACAAAGGGGTTAGTATGTCGAAAATATCGAAAAAAACGTAAGGGGGGTAGTGTGTCGAAAATTTGGAAAAAAAACAAAGGGTTTAGTATGTCGAAAATATATAAAAATACGTAAGGGGGGGTAGTGTGTCAAAAATGTGGAAAAAAAACAAAGGGGTTAGTATGTCGAAAATATCGAAAAATACGTAAGGGGGGGGTAGTGTGTCGAAAATTTGGAAAAAAAACAAAGGGGTTAGTATGTCGAAAATATCGAAAAATACGTAAGGGGGGGTAGTGTGTCGAAAATATCAAAAAAAAAACAAAAGGGGTTAGTATGTCGAAAATATGGAAAAATACGTAAGGGGGGGTAATGTGTCGAAAATATGGAAAAAAAACAAAGGGGTTAGTATGTCGAAAATATGGAAAAATACGTAAGGGGGGGTAGTGTGTCGAAAATGTGGAAAAAAAACAAAGGGGTTAGTATGTCGAAAATATCGAAAAATACGTAAGGGGGGGTAGTGTGTCGAAAAAGTGGAAAAAAAACAAAGGGGTTAGTATGTCGAAAATATCGAAAAATACGTAAGGGGGGTAGTGTGTCGAAAATTTGGAAAAAAAACAAAGGGTTTAGTATGTCGAAAATATATAAAAATACGTAAGGGGGGGTAGTGTGTCAAAAATATGGAAAAAAAACAAAGGGGTTAGTATGTCGTAAATATGGAAAAATACGTAAGGGGGGGTAGTGTGTCGAAAATGTGGAAAAAAACCAAAGGGGTTAGTATGTCGAAAATATCGAAAAATACGTAAGGGGGGGTAGTGTGTCGAAAATGTGGAAAAAAAACAAAGGGGTTAGTATGTCGAAAATATCGAAAAATACGTAAGGGGGGGTAGTGTGTCGAAAATGTTGAAAAAAAACAAAGGGGTGAGTATGTCGAAAATATGGAAAAATACGTAAGGGGGGGTAGTGTGTCGAAAATGTTGAAAAAAAAACAAAGGGGTTAGTATGTCGAAAATATCGAAAAATACGTAAGGGGGGGTAGTGTGTCGAAAATGTGGAAAAAAAACAAAGGGGTTAGTATGTCGAAAATATCGAAAAATACGTAAGGGGGGGTAGTGTGTCGAAAAAATGGAAAAAAAAACAAAGGGGTTGGTATGTCGAAAATATCGAAAAATACGTAAGGGGGGGTAGTGTGTCGAAAATGTGGAAAAAAAACAAAGGGGTTAGTATGTCGAAAATATCGAAAAATACGTAAGGGGGGGTAGTGTGTCGAAAATGTGGAAAAAAAACAAAGGGGTTAGTATGTCGAAAATATCGAAAAATACGTAAGGGGGGATAGTGTGTCGAAAATTTGGAAAAAAAACAAAGGGGTTAGTATGTCGAAAATATCGAAAAATACGTAAGGGGGGTAGTGTGTCGAAAAAGTGGAAAAAAAACAAAGGGGTTAGTATGTCGAAAATATCGAAAAATACGTAAGGGGGGGTAGTGTTTCGAAAATGTGGAAAAAAAACAAAGGGGTTAGTATGTCGAAAATATCGAAAAATACGTAAGGGGGGGTAGTGTGTCGAAAATGTGGAAAAAAAACAAAGGGGTTAGTATGTCGAAAATATCGAAAAATATGTAAGGGGGGGTAGTGTGTCGAAAATTTGGAAAAAAAACAAAGGGGTTAGTATGTCGAAAATATCGAAAAATACGTAAGGGGGGGTAGTGTGTCGAAAATGTGGAAAAAAAATAAAGGGGTTAGTATGTCGAAAATATCGAAAAATACGTAAGGGGGGGTAGTATGTCGAAAATGTGGAAAAAAAACAAAGGGTTTAGTATGTCGAAAATATCGAAAAATACGTAAGGGGGGGTAGTGTGTCGAAAATGTGGAAAAAAAATAAAGGGGTTAGTATGTCGAAAATATCGAAAAATACGTAAGGGGGGGTAGTATGTCGAAAATGTGGAAAAAAAACAAAGGGTTTAGTATGTCGAAAATATCGAAAAATACGTAAGGGGGGTAGTGTGTCGAAAATGTGGAAAAAAAACAAAGGGGTTAATATGTCGAAAATATCAAAAAATACGTAAGGGGGGGTAGTGTGTCGAAAATATCGAAAAAAAACAAAAGGGTTTAGTATGTCGAAAATATCGAAAAATACGTAAGGGGGGGTAGTGTGTCGAAAATGTGGAAAAAAAACAAAGGGTTTAGTATGTCGAAAATATCGAAAAATACGTAAGGGGGGGTAGTGTGTCGAAAATGTGGAAAAAAAACAAAGGGGTTAATATGTCGAAAATATCAAAAAATACGTAAGGGGGGGTAGTGTGTCGAAAATATCGAAAAAAAACAAAAGGGTTTAGTATGTCGAAAATATCGAAAAATACGTAAGGGGGGGTAGTGTGTCGAAAATGTGGAAAAAAAACAAAGGGGTTATTATGTCGAAAATATCGAAAAATACGTAAGGGGGGGTAGTGTGTCGAAAATGTGGAAAAAAAACAAAGGGGTTAGTATGTCGAAAATATCGAAAAATACGTAAGGGGGGGTAGTGTGTCGAAAATGTTGAAAAAAAACAAAGTGGTTAGTATGTCGAAAATATGGAAAAATACGTAAGGGGGGGTAGTGTGTCGAAAATGTGGAAAAAAAACAAAGGGGTTAGTATGTCGAAAATATCGAAAAATACGTAAGGGGGGGTAGTGTGTCGAAAATGTGGAAAAAAAACAAAGGGGTTAGTATGTCGAAAATATCGAAAAATACGTAAGGGGGGGTAGTGTGTCGAAAAATTGGAAAAAAAACAAAGGGGTTAGTATGTCGAAAATATCGAAAAATATGTAAGGGGGGGTAGTGTGTCGAAAATTTGGAAAAAAACAAAGGGGTTAGTATGTCGAAAATATGGAAAAATACGTAAGGGGGGGTAGTGTGTCGAAAATATGGAAAAATACGTAAGGGGGGGTAGTGTGTCGAAAATGTGGAAAAATACGTAAGGGGGGGTAGTGTGTCGAAAATATCGAAAATACGTAAGGGGGGGTAGTGTGTCGAAAATGTGGAAAAAAAACAAAGGGGTTAGTATGTCGAAAATATCGAAAAATACGTAAGGGGGGGTAGTGTGTTGAAAATATTAAAAAAAAAACAAAAGGGGTTAGTATGTCGAAAATATGGAAAAATACGTAAGGGGGGGTAATGTGTCGAAAATATGGAAAAAAAACAAAGGGGTTAGTATGTCGAAAATATGGAAAAATACGTAAGGGGGGGTAGTGTGTCGAAAATGTGGAAAAAAAACAAAGGGGTTAGTATGTCGAAAATATCGAAAAATACGTAAGGGGGGGTAGTGTGTCGAAAAAGTGGAAAAAAAACAAAGGGGTTAGTATGTCGAAAATATCGAAAAATACGTAAGGGGGGGTAGTGTGTCGAAAATGTGGAAAAAAAACAAAGGGGTTAGTATGTCGAAAATATGGAAAAATACGTAAGGGGGGGTAGTGTGTCGAAAATATGGAAAAATACGTAAGGGGGGGTAGTGTGTCGAAAATGTGGAAAAATACGTAAGGGGGGGTAGTGTGTCGAAAATATCGAAAATACGTAAGGGGGGTAGTGTGTCGAAAATGTGGAAAAAAAACAAAGGGGTTAGTATGTCGAAAATATCGAAAAATACGTAAGGGGGGGTAGTGTGTCGAAAATTTGGAAAAAAAACAAAGGGGTTAGTATGTCGAAAATATCGAAAAATACGTAAGGGGGGGTAGTGTGTCGAAAATGTGGAAAAAAAACAAAGGGGTTAGTATGTCGAAAATATCGAAAAATACGTAAGGGGGGGTAGTGTGTCGAAAATTTGGAAAAAAAACAAAGGGGTTAGTATGTCGAAAATATCGAAAAATACGTAAGGGGGGGTAGTGTGTCGAAAATATCGAAAATACGTAAGGGGGGGTAGTGTGTCGAAAATGTGGAAAAAAAACAAAGGGGTTAGTATGTCGAAAATATCGAAAAATATGTAAGGGGGGGTAGTGTGTCGAAAATTTGGAAAAAAAACAAAGGGGTTAGTATGTCGAAAATATCGAAAAATACGTAAGGGGGGGTAGTGTGTCGAAAATGTTGAAAAAAAACAAAGTGGTTAGTATGTCGAAAATATGGAAAAATACGTAAGGGGGGGTAGTGTGTCGAAAATTTGGAAAAAAAACAAAGGGGTTAGTATGTCGAAAATATCGAAAAATACGTAAGGGGGGGTAGTGTGTCGAAAATGTGGAAAAAAAACAAAGGGGTTAGTATGTCGAAAATATCGAAAAATACGTAAGGGGGGGTAGTGTGTCAAAAATGTGGAAAAAAAACAAAGGGGTTAATATGTCGAAAATATCAAAAAATACGTAAGGGGGGGGGGGTAGTGTGTCGAAAATATCGAAAAAAAACAAAGGGGTTAGTATGTCGAAAATATCGAAAAATATGTAAGGGGGGGTAGTGTGTCGAAAATGTGGAAAAAAAACAAAGGGGTTAGTATGTCGAAAATATCGAAAAATATGTAAGGGGGGGTAGTGTGTCGAAAATTTGGAAAAAAAACAAAGGGGTTAGTATGTCGAAAATATATAAAAATACGTAAGGGGGGGTAGTGTGTCAAAAATATGGAAAAAAAACAAAGGGGTTAGTATGTCGTAAATATGGAAAAATACGTAAGGGGGGTAGTGTGTCGAAAATGTGGAAAAAAAAACAAAGGGGTTAGTATGTCGAAAATATGGAAAAATACGTAAGGGGGGGTAGTGTGTCGAAAATGTGGAAAAAAACCAAAGGGGTTAGTATGTCGAAAATATCGAAAAATACGTAAGGGGGGGTAGTGTGTCGATAATGTGGAAAAAAAACAAAGGGGTTAGTATGTCGAAAATATCGAAAAATACGTAAGGGGGGGTAGTGTGTCGAAAATGTTGAAAAAAAACAAAGGGGTGAGTATGTCGAAAATATGGAAAAATACGTAAGGGGGGGTAGTGTGTCGAAAATGTTGAAAAAAAACAAAGGGGTTAGTATGTCGAAAATATGGAAAAATACGTAAGGGGGGGTAATGTGTCGAAAATATGGGAAAAAAAACAAAGGGGTTAATATGTCGAAAATATCAAAAAATACGTAAGGGGGGGTAGTGTGTCGAAAATATCGAAAATACGTAAGGGGGGTAGTGTGTCGAAAATGTGGAAAAATACGTAAGGGGGGGTAGTGTGTCGAAAATATCGAAAATACGTAAGGGGGGGTAGTGTGTCGAAAATGTGGAAAAAAAACAAAGGGGTTAGTATGTCGAAAATATCGAAAAATACGTAAGGGGGGGTAGTGTGTCGAAAATGTGGAAAAATACGTAAGGGGGGGTAGTGTGTCGAAAATATCGAAAATACGTAAGGGGGGGTAGTGTGTCGAAAATGTGGAAAAAAAACAAAGGGGTTAGTATGTCGAAAATATCGAAAAATACGTAAGGGGGGGTAGTGTGTCGAAAATGTGGAAAAAAAATAAAGGGGTTAGTATGTCGAAAATATCGAAAAATACGTAAGGGGGGGTAGTATGTCGAAAATGTGGAAAAAAAACAAAGGGGTTAGTATGTCGAAAATATCGAAAAATACGTAAGGGGGGTAGTGTGTCGAAAATGTGGAAAAAAAACAAAGGGGTTAATATGTCGAAAATATCAAAAAATACGTAAGGGGGGGTAGTGTGTCGAAAATATCGAAAAAAAACAAAAGGGTTTAGTATGTCGAAAATATCGAAAAATACGTAAGGGGGGGTAGTGTGTCGAAAATGTGGAAAAAAAACAAAGGGGTTATTATGTCGAAAATATCGAAAAATACGTAAGGGGGGGTAGTGTGTCGAAAATTTGGAAAAAAAACAAAGGGGTTAGTATGTCGAAAATATCGAAAAATACGTAAGGGGGGGTAGTGTGTCGAAAATGTGGAAAAAAAACAAAGGGGTTAGTATGTCGAAAATATCGAAAAATACGTAAGGGGGGGTAGTGTGTCGAAAATGTGGAAAAAAAACAAAGGGGTTAGTATGTCGAAAATATCGAAAAATACGTAAGGGGGGGTAGTGTGTCGAAAAATTGGAAAAAAAACAAAGGGGTTAGTATGTCGAAAATATCGAAAAATATGTAAGGGGGGGTAGTGTGTCGAAAATTTGGAAAAAAACAAAGGGGTTAGTATGTCGAAAATATGGAAAAATACGTAAGGGGGGGTAGTGTGTCGAAAATGTTGAAAAAAAACAAAGGGGTTAGTATGTCGAAAATATGGAAAAATACGTAAGGGGGGGTAGTGTGTCGAAAATATGGAAAAATACGTAAGGGGGGGTAGTGTGTCGAAAATGTGGAAAAATACGTAAGGGGGGGTAGTGTGTCGAAAATATCGAAAATACGTAAGGGGGGGTAGTGTGTCGAAAATGTGGAAAAAAAACAAAGGGGTTAGTATGTCGAAAATATCGAAAAATACGTAAGGGGGGGTAGTGTGTTGAAAATGTTGAAAAAAAACAAAGGGGTGAGTATGTCGAAAATATCGAAAAATACGTAAGGGGGGGTAGTGTGTCGAAAATGTTGAAAAAAAACAAAGGGGTTAGTATGTCGAAAATATGGAAAAATACGTAAGGGGGGGTACTTTGTCGAAAATGTGGAAAAAAAACAAAGGGGTTAGTATGTCGAAAATATCGAAAAATACGTAAGGGGGGGTAGTGTGTCGAAAATGTGGAAAAATACGTAAGGGGGGGTAGTGTGTCGAAAATATCGAAAATACGTAAGGGGGGGTAGTGTGTCGAAAATGTGGAAAAAAAACAAAGGGGTTAGTATGTCGAAAATATCGAAAAATACGTAAGGGGGGGTAGTGTGTTGAAAATGTTGAAAAAAAACAAAGGGGTGAGTATGTCGAAAATATCGAAAAATACGTAAGGGGGGGTAGTGTGTCGAAAATGTTGAAAAAAAACAAAGGGGTTAGTATGTCGAAAATATGGAAAAATACGTAAGGGGGGGTACTTTGTCGAAAATGTGGAAAAAAAACAAAGGGGTTAGTATGTCGAAAATATCGAAAAATACGTAAGGGGGGGTAGTGTGTCGAAAAAATGGAAAAAAAACAAAGGGGTTAGTATGTCGAAAATATCGAAAAATACGTAAGGGGGGGTAGTGTGTCGAAAATTTGGAAAAAAAACAAAGGGGTTAGTATGTCGAAAATATCGAAAAATACGTAAGGGGGGGTAGTGTGTCGAAAATGTGAAAAAAAACAAAGGGGTTAGTATGTCGAAAATATCGAAAAATACGTAAGGGGGGGTAGTGTGTCGAAAAAATGGAAAAAAAACAAAGGGGTTAGTATGTCGAAAATATCGAAAAATACGTAAGGGGGGGTAGTGTGTCGAAAATGTGGAAAAAAAAACAAAGGGGTTAGTATGTCGAAAATATCGAAAAATACGTAAGGGGGGGTAGTGTGTCGAAAATTTGGAAAAAAAACAAAGGGGTTAGTATGTCGAAAATATCGAAAAATACGTAAGGGGGGTAGTGTGTCGAAAATTTGGAAAAAAAACAAAGGGTTTAGTATGTCGAAAATATATAAAAATACGTAAGGGGGGGTAGTGTGTCAAAAATGTGGAAAAAAAACAAAGGGGTTAGTATGTCGAAAATATCGAAAAATACGTAAGGGGGCGTAGTGTGTCGAAAATTTGGAAAAAAAACAAAGGGGTTAGTATGTCGAAAATATCGAAAAATACGTAAGGGGGGGTAGTGTGTCGAAAATATCAAAAAAAAAACAAAAGGGGTTAGTATGTCGAAAATATGGAAAAATACGTAAGGGGGGGTAATGTGTCGAAAATATGGAAAAAAAACAAAGGGGTTAGTATGTCGAAAATATGGAAAAATACGTAAGGGGGGGTAGTGTGTCGAAAATGTGGAAAAAAAAACAAAGGGGTTAGTATGTCGAAAATATCGAAAAATACGTAAGGGGGGGTAGTGTGTCGAAAATGTGGAAAAAAAACAAAGGGGTTAGTATGTCGAAAATATCGAAAAATACGTAAGGGGGGGTAGTGTGTCGAAAATTTGGAAAAAAAACAAAGGGTTTAGTATGTCGAAAATATATAAAAATACGTAAGGGGGGGTAGTGTGTCAAAAATGTGGAAAAAAAACAAAGGGGTTAGTATGTCGAAAATATCGAAAAATACGTAAGGGGGGGTAGTGTGTCGAAAATTTGGAAAAAAAACAAAGGGGTTAGTATGTCGAAAATATCGAAAAATACGTAAGGGGGGGTAGTGTGTCGAAAATATCAAAAAAAAAACAAAAGGGGTTAGTATGTCGAAAATATGGAAAAATACGTAAGGGGGGGTAATGTGTCGAAAATATGGAAAAAAAACAAAGGGGTTAGTATGTCGAAAATATGGAAAAATACGTAAGGGGGGGTAGTGTGTCGAAAATGTGGAAAAAAAACAAAGGGGTTAGTATGTCGAAAATATCGAAAAATACGTAAGGGGGGGTAGTGTGTCGAAAAAGTGGAAAAAAAACAAAGGGGTTAGTATGTCGAAAATATCGAAAAATACGTAAGGGGGGTAGTGTGTCGAAAATTTGGAAAAAAAACAAAGGGTTTAGTATGTCGAAAATATATAAAAATACGTAAGGGGGGGTAGTGTGTCAAAAATATGGAAAAAAAACAAAGGGGTTAGTATGTCGTAAATATGGAAAAATACGTAAGGGGGGGTAGTGTGTCGAAAATGTGGAAAAAAAAACAAAGGGGTTAGTATGTCGAAAATATGGAAAAATACGTAAGGGGGGGTAGTGTGTCGAAAATGTGGAAAAAAACCAAAGGGGTTAGTATGTCGAAAATATCGAAAAATACGTAAGGGGGGGTAGTGTGTCGAAAATGTGGAAAAAAAACAAAGGGGTTAGTATGTCGAAAATATCGAAAAATACGTAAGGGGGGGTAGTGTGTCGAAAATGTTGAAAAAAAACAAAGGGGTGAGTATGTCGAAAATATGGAAAAATACGTAAGGGGGGGTAGTGTGTCGAAAATGTTGAAAAAAAACAAAGGGGTTAGTATGTCGAAAATATGGAAAAATACGTAAGGGGGGGTAGTGTGTCGAAAATATGGAAAAATACGTAAGGGGGGGTAGTGTGTCGAAAATGTGGAAAAATACGTAAGGGGGGGTAGTGTGTCGAAAATATCGAAAATACGTAAGGGGGGGTAGTGTGTCGAAAATGTGGAAAAAAAACAAAGGGGTTAGTATGTCGAAAATATCGAAAAATACGTAAGGGGGGGTAGTGTGTTGAAAATGTTGAAAAAAAACAAAGGGGTGAGTATGTCGAAAATATCGAAAAATACGTAAAGGGGGGTAGTGTGTCGAAAATGTTGAAAAAAAACAAAGGGGTTAGTATGTCGAAAATATGGAAAAATACGTAAGGGGGGGTAATGTGTCGAAAATATGGAAAAAAAAACAAAGGGGTTAGTATGTCGAAAATATGGAAAAATACGTAAGGGGGGGTACTTTGTCGAAAATGTGGAAAAAAAACAAAGGGGTTAGTATTTCGAAAATATCGAAAAATACGTAAGGGGGGGTAGTGTGTCGAAAATTTGGAAAAAAAGGGTTAGGGTTAGGGTTCGGGTTCGGGTTCGGGTTAGGGTTAGGGTTAGGTTACAGTGCCTCGTAAAAAACTCTGCCACTCCCTCTGCAGGCTGCACAGTAGCACGCTGCCCAAGAAAAAAAAGTCTGACTTTGCTAATCATGCGCAAATCATCGCAAATATTCCGGATTAGGCTGAATTAGTGTCGTTGGAGTCTCTTCTGAAGTCCTTTAGCTCTCTCTTATTGGCCATCTTCTCCCCGCATAATGGCGTGGCGGCTCTTCCCATGGGCATGCCAAGGAAGCCCCCTGGGCTTCACCATCTTGTACTCCATCAAAAATGGACAAATTAGTGTCGTTGGAGTCTCTGGGAAGCCCTCTTCTGAAGTCCTTTAGCTCTCTCCTATTGGCCATCTTCTCCCCGCATAATGGCATGCCGACTCCTCCCATGGGCGTGCCAAGGAAGCCCCCTGGGCTTCACCATCTTGTACTCCATCGAAAACGCACAAATTAGTGTCGTTGGAGTCTCTAGGAAGCCCTCTTCTGAAGTCGTTTAGCTCTCTCCTATCGGCCATCTTCTCCCCGCATAATGGCGTGGCGGCTCCTCCCATGGGCATGTCAAGGAAGCCCCCTGGGCTTCACCATCTTGTACTCCATCAAAAACGGACAACTTAGTGTCGTTGGAGTCTCAGGGAAGCCCTCTTCTGAAGTCCTTTAGCTCTCTCCTATTGGCCATCTTCTCCCCGCACGATGCGATGGCGTGCCGACTCCTCCCATGGGCGTGCCAAGGAAGCCCCCTGGGCTTCACCATCTTGTAGACGAGTGTCCCGATGTCTGGGGTACGCAAAACGACACCGAGCGTTTCTCAAAACAACGCCTGCCGTCCTCCGTCAGAGTCCTATTATCAACAGAACTAGACAAAATATTCTGCAGCGTGCCGACTCCTCCCATGGGCGTGCCAAGGAAGCCCCCTGGGCTTCACCATCTTGTAGACGAGCGTCCCGATGTCTGGAGTACTCGAAACAACACCGAGCGTTTCTCAAAACAACGCCTGCCGTCCTCCGTCAGAGTCCTGTTATCAACAGAACTAGACAAAATATTCTGCATTTGGAAAAGCCTGACCTGTCATTGAACTAAAGCCTATTCAGTGAAAATCTTCATTGCATTATGAGCAATGTTCCTTCTAAGCTGCGCGCGTGCGCAATCGCGCACTGCCCGCACATTCTCAGCTCACAAGAAAATCTAGCCAGCGCACAAAAATCAGGGCTTGAAATTACTAATTAAGAAGCGAATTAAGTCAAAGTTACAGTGCATGAAGGTCAAAATACACCGGTTTCCCTGACGCTGTGTTCTATATGCGGTATTTTGAAGTCAAGGTCGAACGAAGTTGAAAAGTAAAGTCATGTACAGTTTGTAGAGAACCGGCTTCTTCGGCTCGGTTCACTAAAAAGAACCGGCTCTTTCGGGTCCCAAACGGCTCTTCAGGTTGTTTTTGCTTATTTCATCCCTACACGACCAAATATTATGTAAAATTGTGCACAAAATGACTTAAAGGAAGGGGGCAAAATAGAACAGAAAGAAAAAAAACACCAAAATAAAAAAGTAGTGAAAAGCTGAGAAAAAATAAACAAGAGAAAAAAGAAGGAAAAATTCAGAAAAAGCCAGAAAAAAAGAAAAGAAAGAAACAAAGTTAAAAAAAAGTAAATGGAGAACAAAAAGAAAAAAGTAACAGTTAGGAAAAAATAAACACAATGAGATTTTTTAAAGGAATTAAAAAAACAGGGAAAAAGAAGAAAAAGTTTGTGTTGCGTTCAAATAATTTCCAATTATACCAAGTCAATCTTGTTGCCAACATTGTACTTCCACTTAAAAAAATGTGATTAAATACAGTTCTGTATCGTGCAACCGACAAAATAAGCCCCCAAAAATGTTAGTATTATGCGACAAAAGACACCAGGAAAAAAAAGAAATGGATATCTTGTGAAAGAATTGTAAGAAGAAAGGACGTTTGTAGGCCGTACAAGCTTTGCAATAGTACTTTAGTCAATTCATTCAAAAGTAAAAAATAATTTTGCATTGCCGGAAACTCCGCAAAATGTCAAGTTTTGGACATGTTTGATAATGACTTAGTTGCCACACTTGGGATTGCCGTTGCTCATTGTTGTTTCAAGCGTTGCTCACCCACTTTGTGTGAACGCTCAGACCCGTAAGGAAAATTGGAGGGAACATTGATTATGAGTCAATCGTATAAAATCCTTTATAGTCCAATGTATGAAATCATCTCATCTCATCAGCTACACCGCTTATCCTCAGTAGGGTCGCGGGGGTGCTGGAGCCCATCCCAGCAATCATCGGGCAGTGGGCAGGGGACACCCTGAACTGGTTGCCAGCCAATCGCAGGGCACACGGGGACAGACAACTCACTCGCTCAGTCACACCTAGGGACAATTTGGACCGGCCAATTCACCTGAAATGCATGTTTTTGGAATGTGGGAGGAAACCGGAGTGCCCGGAGGAAACCCACGCAAGCACGGGGAGAACATACAAACTCCGCACAGGAAGTCTGGAGCTGGATTTGAACCAACGCAGGAGGTTCCCAAGACATGAACTGTGCCGCACATGCACTAACCACTGCGCCGCCGTGCTGCCCTGTATGAAATCCTTCACTCCAAAATTCCACCCACGTTTCCATCTTACCCGCATTCATTCATCTCCGACCCCGCCGTCCCCGCTGCCGTCATATCTCCGAGTGACCCCGAACATGTGTTTCGTCTCGGCACGGGTTCATCGCCTTTCGCTGCAGAAGACGCGGCGGTGGTCCCCCGCAATCAATCCGATTGACTCCGTGCCGTCACACGAAAGAGATTGCAGGCGTCGGCCCCCGCCGCCAGCCGGAATCGAACGGACGGCGAAGAAGATTACTCGGACCTCAAACGGCTAACGCTCGTGCTGATCATACCTTTGATGCCGGTCAACGGTGGAAGCGGATTAGCTGGTTTTTATCACGAGGAGTCAGACGGACCCAAATGCAGGACTCATGGAGGAAGGGGATCAAACCCTGAGATGGGGTTGTTTATTCAAGAAATAAAAATGACTTACCGATGTGAAGCACCTGTACCACTCATTTGGCGCCAACTGCCTCGGACTCTGATTGGCTCACTGTCACTATTTAAACCCACCCCTTTCTGTCACCTGTTGTCAGTCCGTCTGCGAACCTCAGTCTACTCTAGGCAAGCTATTGCGACCCTGACTCACACCTGTTTTTGCTCCCGTCTGTTTCCCGTCTACGACTCGTTTCTGATCCCGAACACGCTTTTTGCTCTCCTACTTACCCGTTTTTTCCGTTCTCGCCTCTTCTTTGAGTTGTTGTTCCGAGTCTTCCATTTCTTGGCTAATGGAACTAGCGTTGGCACAATACAGGGTCCTGGTATCCTCGTTTTCCTCATGTTGAGGTTTTTCAGTTTTTCCTTGCCCTCATGTTGGTTCCAGATCAGGGGATGGTGTCATAATAGTCTGAAAAATGTGTAATAACCTGTGAAGCCCTTTGAGACTCTTTGTGATTAAGGGCTATACAAATAAGAATGACTTGACGAGTGAAGGATTTTATACATTTGACTATAAAGGATTTTTTATGATTGAATACAAGTTACATTTATTGAGTTTATTGCTGTAGTTATTCACGGACTGTGTCTTTATTTAATGAGTAGTGAAAGTTCAGGGTAGGCATGAGTGGTGGAAGATTTTGTTTACAGAACGGGACGTACTGCTGATAAGATAATCGGCACGTCCAGATGGAGGACGGCAGGCGTTGTTTTGAGAACAAGGCCCTGATGACGTAGAAACGCTCGGTGTTGTTTTGAGTATTCCAGACATCGCGACGCTCTTCGACGAGATGGTGAAGCCCAGGAGGGGGCTTCCTTGGCACGCCCATGGGAGGAGTCGGCACGCCATTATGCGGGGAGAAGATGGCCTAAAGCTAAAGGACTTTCAGAAGAGGGCTTCCAAGAGACTCCAACGATACTAATTCTGCCGTTTTAATGGAGTCAGATAACTAATTCTCGTAACACATTTGGTAACACTGATGATATGGGAGAGTGGGGCTGGGACTACTGAGAAGGGAGACTTAAGAGAGGGTTTTGGGGTCTTGAAAGGGATATTTCGGAGTACGTTAAAATAACTGGAGAGGAATATCTTGAAATAAGTAGGAAACTTAGGAGGAAGGTCTGGGAGGAGGAGCTTAAAATATTGAAAGGGAGATTTGGGAGTACCTTTAAGAAAAACATATTAAAAAAATTGACAGGAATATTAACACATTATTTTGTTGTTGACTTATTGTTTTTGTCCTGTTTTTATTTTAACCTTCGAAATAAAAGTCATTCATTCGGTTTTCATTCAAGGTTGGAGTGGCAGGTCATGGAGTGGATGAACATGGAACGAGGAGGGAGCTGAGGAAGAGAGTCAGGGGAGGAAAAGCTTGTCGTCTTGGAGACTGAATGTCTCAAACGACTCAACAACGTGAAGTGAGAGCCCGGAGTTGTTATGGTAAAGGTGGCTAATTGTGTGATTGTTAGCACCTGGGCAGAATAGAATAGAATAGAATAGCAGTGGTTAGCGCATGTGCGGCACAGTTCATGTCTTGGGAACCTCCAAATCCAGCTCCAGACTTCCTGTGCGGAGTTTGTATGTTCTCCCCGTGCTTGCGTGGGTTTCCTCCGGGCACTCCGGTTTCCTCCCACATTCCAAAAACATGCATTTCAGGTGAATTGGCCGGTCCAGATTGTCCCTAGGTGTGAATGAGCGAGCGAGTTGTCTGTCCCCGTGTGCCCTACGATTGGCTGGCAACCAGTTCAGGGTGTCCCCTGCCCACTGCCCGAAGATTGCTGGGATGGGCTCCAGCACCCCCGCGACCTTACTGAGGATAAGCGGTGTAGCTAATGAGATGAGATGAGAATAGAATAGAATAGAAAATAATAGAATAGAGATTATACTTTTATTATCATTGTTACGAAATGGGTTGTGTCACGGTTGCCATGGCACCCAACTGGCCTGTGTGGCGCCAGCTGCGGCTCGTTTACAGATTGGCTTTCCTTCTATTTAAGTTCAGTGTTCTCACTCTCCGTTTGTCAGTCTGTCAACGAAACTCTGCCCCGCAAGACGTGGGTTTTGACTCGGTCCTGTTTTCCTGTTGGTATTCCCTGTCTGGTATTGTTCCCGTTTATTTTTGTCCTGTTTAATATCAGTTTGCAGTTTCGTTCCCGTTTATTTTTTTTCCTGTTTATTATTTTCTCCAGTTTTCATTCCAGTCTAGTCTGTCCTGTTTAATATCAATATCCTGTTTCATTTTCAATCCTGTCTGTCCCGTCCTGTCCGGTATCGACCCAATATGTCGGATATCAACTCGGGCAATTGGGATCGATCTCGCCGGCCTCTGGCTTCCTATCATTTCACGCCAGACTGCTGCCTAACGTACATGACTCCCCATTTCCCGTAAAATAACAGGCTTGTGTGAGTAACATCACGCGTTTGGGTCCTGATCCTGTTCTGGTTCATGACAAGTTGAACATATTGTGACAACGAAATTGGACGTGGCTGGCCTCCTGATTGGTTCCCCGTCCTACTTAAGCTCCCTCCTTTCACCCGCCTGTTGTCAGTCCGTCCGTAAACTTCTGTTTCTACAAGGCAAGCATTTTGACTCTGACTCCTGTCGGTCCTGCTTTTTCACCCGTTTTCTTCTTCTCTCTCTCATTGTCTATTTCTCTTTTGCCTTCTCTCCTTCTCTCATTTTTTGTCTTTTTTTCTCTCTCTGTTTTTACCTCTCTCCCTTTTTTTTCTCTTGCTCACTTTTACTTGCTCTTTGTTTATTCGTCTTTGTTTTTCCATCTCGTTTTTCTCTTGTGTCACGAGCCAGAACAGGAAAGATAAAAAAGGAATGAGAATTTCCCTTACGTTTGATAACATTTGTCTCTGTTTTATTCACCACGACCACGTTTTGATCTCCCGTCCCGGCTAACATGTTTTTTTAACCCCGACCACGGTTTTGCTCTCCTGTCCCGACTATCAACCCGTTTTTCCGTCCTTGACACCGCCATCGCTCGCTACAGAAGATCCACTTCCGTGTTCGGATCACAATCTGATTACGAGAGCGACTTGTTTCCCGTGCTTAGCGAGAAACGTAACGCAATTGGGTCCTGTTTCCCTTCTGGTCCTAGTCAAAATAACAAGCTATGCAATGTGTCCAAAATGAAAAACGGAATAAACTCATCATACAGTATGAACAAATAATCCTTTCTTTTTTATTTTTTTTATTTTGAAAGAGACTTCATTTGCAAATCCCCATTCTCACCATTGATTGAACTCATTTATCGGCCGGAGGTTGATTACATTATGCGACGGTTCCATACTTTGGGCCACTTTGTTTTTTTCTTTGTACAATTAGCCTCGTGCTTCCTTTGTGCAATTGATTGCGATTGCTTCTAAGGGCTTACTTGTGCATCACTAGATTCATTACCAGGAACAAAATCAAATTTGGGGGTGTTTGTCCACATCCGTGAAGAGTGAATTTGAGTACAGTAGTAGTTTTACTTATGAACTTCATCAGGGTTGGCTAGGGTTACTTTAACTTGAGTACCGTATTTTCCGCACTATAAGGCGCACCTAAAAGCCTTTATTTTTTTTTCAAAAGCTGACCATGCGCCTTATAATACAGTGCGCCTTATATATGGATCAATATTAGTCGCAAAGTCTTGCAACTAACTTGCAGCCGCCAACTAGATTTTCCCCCGAAGGCCAAGTCGTCCGCGGTGTATGCTGGGATTTATTTACCAGCGTTTCATTGGCTAACCAATGTGTCAATCATCATTTGAATGGATCACTATTGGCTAAAGTTATTCGGAGGTCAAGGGGCGGATCCTTTTTATCATTTACAGGCTGGCATTGGCTTGAACGGCAAAACAAAGCCTGCAATTGGCCAAAAAAGATGAATGTGAATCAGACATTGGGTTGACGGCATAGAGAAAGCATTTTTTTACTATTTTGTATTTGTAAATATTTTATTCTCCTGGATTTACTAAACTCACGGATATAAGAGGACCACGGCTGCACATTATTAAGAACACAACGACTTCGGTGAGCTACTCCGGCTATATATATTATCCCTGTATCTTGTTTCAGACTGAACTCGATGTTTCTGTGATAAGCGGTGCAGATAATGGATGGAATGGAGTGTCTATTTTTAAATGAAACTCAATTCCAAGTGTTTATTGTCATATATACAGTAAAGTTGCGAGCGAAAAAGAAATAAGAAACTAAGGAATGGTTGGCATTTCTTGAATCCCAAGACTTTAACCTTCCGAATGATGGAACGATGCATTTGAGTGACATCGTACGGACACCGCATCCGCACGTGTTCTCGACACGTATTTGCGTCTTTGCAAGCTTTGGGAATGTTAAGGGGGTAATAACACACTATCTGACTGTTTTGTCCACGTTCCCATTGTAGCGCCTTATAATCCGGTGCGTCTTATGTATGTCAAATATAGGACCAAAAACTATTTTTCAGGGTGCGCCCTATAACCCGGTGCGCCTTATAGTGCGGAAAATACGGTACTTTCATTTACTTGTGGATTACTCCAATACCAAATATGCTAATAAAAGACAAAAGAAACTACCGTAAATTCCGGACTATAAGCCGCTACTTTTTTCCCAAACGTTCAACCCTGCTGCTTATTTAGTGATGCGGCCAATTTATGTATTTTTTCTAACAGCCGCCAGCGGCGCTCGAGTAAAAAGGGTAAGATTTAGACCGGTGGAATATATGCGCCGAGGAAGACTGCAACTTCTTAGCTTGTGCACAAATTAAATTTGCGTAGACATATCCTCATCATGCAAATTGCAAAAAGAAAGTCACATGATGATGTCAGTTATAAGGAGGAAGACCCGTTTACTGTGTTGCGAGCGTGTTCCTAGTAGCGTTTTGCTACCCTTCACAGGCACGGTTTGGGATGAAAGTTATAATATTATAATTAAAGCTTTGAAAACTCTCTCGGTGTACCGTCTTTCTTTGTAAATATGTGTAACCGATGTGTAATATGTATTTGAACCTGTATATTTTTGCAATTTGTTTATTTGAGACACTTATTCTCATATGTTTTGCGAATTAAAAAAGGGGGCGGAGCAAACCCGGGCTGACGGGAAGTGGGGTAAAGTTGAGTCAGACCTGTTGTTGCGGCGGACAATAGTGGATATGTATTTTTCCCACCCTTACCTTTGGAAATATAGACTTTTTTTTCTTGGATTAGTTTCAAAGGGTACCCGGACTCTACAGGTCTGCATCAAACCTTAAGTACCGGTATCATTTTCTGTTCTTTTTGCCGGCTGTGGTTTTTGGACTGTGTACTTTATATTCAGTTACAATCGCGGGACTCAAAGCCGGGTTTGGGCTAATTTTGTGATTGTAGGCGCATGCGGCTTATGTACAGGTGCGGCTTGTGTAAGTACAAAATCGGTTTTCCTCTTAAAATGTGGTGGGTGCGGCTTATAATCAGGTGCGCCCTATAGTCCGGAATTTAAGGTAAATATGAATGAAATGATGACTCACAACACGTGGTGAGCTTTCTCTCCTGGCTTTGATCTCTTTGATCTCCGGCAAAACTAACATCAAATGCGACAGAATGTCACGAGACCGGACCAGATCGGAGGCAGGAGGCAGGAAGGGTGAATTTCAGTTACTTTTATTGAGGAAATAAAAGTGGTCCAACACTCAGAGACAAAAACAAAAACCGGCTTACAGGCAAACAGGAACTCAGACTAGGAATACTCACAGAACAGGCTTTTACTCAGAACGGGGAAGTACAGGTTTCCTCAAGTCAAACAGAACAGAATAATGCAAAGTAATGCAATGAACCCGCAACCGGCAATCCCCAAAACCCGCCTTTAAGAAGCACAGTCGCAAATTAGAAAATCTGCTACAGCCGGTGCCAAGGGGGCGGGGCCAGCCGGTCGCCACGGCGACCATGCTGGACATGACAGAGCCCCCCCTTTAAGGGACAGCTCCTGAGGTCCCAAAAAAAGAAAATAAATACCTCGCACCCCGGAATGGGTCGATGCTCCCGATAAGGGCAACCTTGCTCCCTCCTCCGAACATGCAGGAACGGGGAGAGGCAGGACGGCGACCATGCTGGACATGACACAGAAACAAAATGAAAATCAATCCAAACAGCTTGCCGACATCATTTTTGCCGTTCCGTGTATTCCGTTACTCCCAAAGCCTGCGCAAAATGTAGTAATTTTATTCATATTTAGTTTCTTATGCTTTTATTAGCATATTTGGTATTGGAGTAATCCAAAAGTCATTGAAAGTAATCCAGTTAATGTAACCCTACCCAACCCTGAACTTCATTCATTTTGGGAGTAGTGTGTAACCTGAAACATTTGTAAGTAGAGACGCCTTTTGAATGGAAATGCGCTTATCCGTTCCAAGCCCCACAAAAGAATGATATATTTTTTGATAAATCAGAAAATAGTATCAGAATAGGAAACAAATACAAATTACAACTATATTACAGCACATTAAGCATAAAACGAGAAGCATACGATGTAAAAAAGAAAAAGAATAAAGGAAATCATGGAAATATTCGTTTACCTTTTAACTGACCTGTTTGTTTACAGGACCTCAGCAGTGTTTTTCTGGCTAGCATTTCTTGAAAAACTGATCCAATGACGTTTGCAAAATCCGTATGAGATGGCAGTTTTTCGTTAGTTACACAAAGGGTCAAAAAGGACCGAGTTGGCAGCAAAAAAACACGTTTTTATCAGTAGCACCTTATTTACTACTTTCATGACCATTTTCGTTTGGTGGGCCAGATGAAAAAGCCTGATGGCCCACGCGTGGCCCGCGGGCTGTATTTTGCCCATCCCTGCTCTTTTCTCTTTCCCTCCCTTTCCATTTCTTTCTCTCTCTTTTGATGTTTTTTTTCTCATATTCTCTCCTCTTCATTCTCTTTCTTTCTCTCTTTCTCACACTCACTCTTCTTCTCTCTCTCTCGTTGTCTATTTCTCTCTCTCCTTCTTTCCTTCTCTCATTTTTTGTCTTTATTTCTCTCTCTGTTTTTACCTCTCTCCCCTTGTTTTTCTCTTTCCCACTTTTGTTTGCTCTTTATTGATTTGTCTTTATTTTTCCATCTCTTTTTTTCTCTTGTGTCATGAGCCAGAACAGGAAACAGGAAGCAGAACCCAATCGCGTAACGTTACTCACAGTTTATTGGGGATAAGAGGAATGAGCGCACACCCGATCCGGGGATCGTTGGTCGCGGAAGTATGAGATAAGATTGATGGGAACGAGGAAATAGTCAAGATCAAACAGATCGGGGCGGGAACAAAACAGGAGCAAAACACGGGCAAAAACGGGAATTCACAGGGCTTGACGTATCACAACAGAGTTTAGCAGGAGTTTTGCAGACGCTCCGACAAAAGGCGACTCACAGGACAGCGTTTAAGTAGTGACAGGGAGCAAGCTGGTGTCCATGGGTGGGGTCAATTGGGCGCCGTGGCAACCGTGACATCTTGTTTTCTTTCACCCTTTTCTCTCTCTATTGTGCTCCCTAACTATTGTGCTTTGTCTTGCTCTTTCTCTCCTTTACTCTCTTAATTTCTCTCTCTCATACTCAGTCTCTTTATCTTTCTCTCTTTCCTTCTTTTTCTTTCATTTTCTCCCTTTCTCGCTTCCTTACTCTTTCCTTTTCTTTCCTTTTTTCTCTCCTATTTTCTCTGTTTCTGTCTGTGCTTTCTCTCTCTATCTAGCTCTCTTTTTCTGCTTTTTTTCTCTCTTAACTTCTCTCTTACTCTGTCTCCTTTTCTTTTTCTCTTTCCTTCTTTCTCTTTATTTTCTTCCTCCCTCTTTCTTTCTTTCTCTCTTTCCTTCTTTTTCTTTCATTTTCTCCCTTTCTTGCTTTCTTACTCTTGCCTTTTCTTTCCGTTTTTCTCTTCTATTTTCTCAGTTTCTCTCTGCGTGCTTTCTCTCTCTCTGTAGCTCTCTTTTTCTCCCCTTTTCTCTCTTTATTTCTCTCTCACTGTGTCTGTTATTCTCTCTCTCTTTCCTTCTTTCTTGTTATTTTCTTCCTCCCTTTTTCTTTCTCTCTTTCCTTCTTTTTCTTTCATTTTCTCTCTTTCTCGCTTTCTTACTCTTTCCTTTTCTTTCCCTTTTTCTCTTCTATTTTCTCAGTTTCTCTCTGCATGCTTTCTCTCTCTCTCTAGCTCTCTTTTTCTCCCCTTTTCTTTCTTTACTTCTCCCTTACTGTGTCTCTTTTTCTCTCTCTCCATCCTTCTTTCTCGTTATTTTCTTCCTCCCTCCTTCTTTCTTTTTCTTTCAATTTCTCCCTTTCTCGCTTTCTTACTCTTTCCTTTTCTTTCCCTTTTTCTCTTCTATTTTCTCAGTTTCTCTCTGCGTGCTTTCTCTCTCTCTCCAGCTCTCTTTTTCTCCCCTTTTCTTTCTTTACTTCTCCCTTACTGTGTCTCTTTTTCTCTCTCTCTTTCCTTCTTTCTCATTATTTTCTTCCTCCCTCCTACTCCGGCTATATATACGGTATATATCTTTCTTTTTCTTTCAATTTCTCCCTTTCTAGCTTTCTTACTCTTTCCTTTTCTTTCCCTTTTTCTCTCCTATTTTCTCAGTTTCTCTCTATGGGCTTTCTCTCTCTATCTAGCTCTCTTTTTCTTCCCTTTTCTTTCTTTACTTCTCTCTTACTGTGTCTCTTTTTCTCTCTCTCTTTCCTTCTTTCTCGTTATTTTCTTCCTCCCTCTTTCTTTCTCCCTTTCTCTTTAATCTAGTCGTCTGGCCCCTGTGATTTTCTTTTCGGAGTTTGAGACCCCTACTCCCCCCGCAGGCTCAGTCCTAATAAAACTGGAGGAGTGAGGCGCATTTCCCTTTGTGTCGGCTGCCTTCTGCCTTCAGGCAGACGTAATTAGGTTGCTGTTTTTTTTTTCAACCTCCATTTTGTGGAGCTGTCTCAGCTTCCGACTGGTCATTACAAAGATCTGGCTGTTGATCTTTTGTCATTGATTATTCTTTCATATGTTTCTTGTCTCTTTTTTGTTCTTTGAAGTCTTTATGACATGTTTATCCTGGAGTTCCGCTTCTCATTTTGTGCTGCAAATGAATGAGTCACAACACGTGGTTAGCCTTCTCTGCTGGCTTTGATCTCTTTGATCGTTGGCAGCTCGTTGTAGACTGCCCAGAACATATCAAAGAGCTTTCTTTTCAGTTTACATAAAATATAGGTGTGACTGAGCGAGTGAGTTGTCTGTCCCCGTGTGCCCTGCGATTGGCTGGCAACCAGTTCAGGGTGTCCCCTGCCCACTGCCCGATGACTGCTGGGACGGGCTCCAGCAACCCCGCGACCCTACTGAGGATAAGCGGTGCAGCAGATCCATCCATCCATCCATTGTCTTCCGCTTATCCGAGGTCGGGTCGCGGGGGCAGCAGCGTTAAAAGGGAAGCCCAGACGTCCCTATCCCCAGCCACTTCCTCCAGCTCATCCGACGGGACCCCGAGGCGTTCCCAAGCCAGCCGAGAGACATAGTCTCTCCAACGTGTCCTGGGCCGCCCCCGGGGCCTCCTGCCGGTGGGACATGCCCGGAACACCTCCCGAGGGAGGCGTCCAGGAGGCATCCTTATTAGATGCCCGAGCCACCTCAACTGGCTCCTCTCAACGCGGAGGAGCAGTGGCTCTACTCCGAGTCCCTCCCGGATGACTGAGCTTCTCACCCTATCTCTAAGGGAGAACCCAGCCACCCTGCGGAGGAAACTCATTTCGGCCGCTTGTATCCGGGATCGAGTTCTTTCGGTCATGACCCAAAGTTCATGACCATAGGTGAGGGTAGGAACGTAGATCGACCGGTAGATCGAGAGCTTTGCCTTTCGGCTCAGCTCCCTCTTCACCACGACAGACCGGTACAGGGTCCGAATGACGGCAGACGCTGCACCGACCCGTCTGTCGATCTCCCGTTCCATCCTACCCTCACTCGTGAACAAGACCCCAAGATACTTGAACTCCTCCACTTGGGGCAAGACCTCCTCCCCGACACGGAGGGAGCATACCACCCTTTTCCGACTGAGAACCATGGCCTCGGACTTGGAGGTGCTGATCCCCATCCCGGCCGCTTCACACTCGGTTGCGAATCGCTCCAGCGAGAGCTGAAGATCACGGGCTGAGGAAGCCAACAGCACCACGTCATCTGCAAATAGCAGTGACGCAATGCTGAGGCCCCCAAACCGGACTCCATCCCCGCCAAGGCTGCGCCTAGAAATTCTGTCCATAAAAGTTATGAACAGAATCGGTGACAAAGGGCAGCCCTGGCGGAGCCCAACCCTCACCGGGAACGAATCCGACTTATTGCCGGCAATGCGGACCAGACTCTGGCACCGGGCATACAGGGACCGCACAGCCCGGATAAGACTGTGCGGTACCCCATACTCCCGAAGCACCCCCCACAGGGCCTCCCGAGGAACACGGTCGAATGCCTTCTCCAAGTCCACAAAACACATGTAGACCGGACAGGCAAACTCCCATGCACCCTCAAAGACCCTGAAGAGTGTATAGAGCTGGTCCAGTGTTCCACGGCCAGGACGAAAACCACACTGTTCCTCCTGAATCCGAGATTCGACTTCCTGGCGGACCCTCCTCTCCAGTACCCCTGAATAGACCTTACCAGGGAGGCTGAGAAGTGTGATTCCCCTGTAGTTGGAACACACTCTCCGGTCCCCCTTCTTAAAGACGGGAACCACCACCCCAGTCTGCCAGTCCAGAGGCACTGTCCCCGATGTCCACGCGATGTTGCAGAGGCGCGTCAACCATGACACGCCCACAACATCCAGAGCCTTAATGAAGTCTGGGCGGATCTCATCGACCCCCGGGGCCCTGCCACCGAGGAGTTTTTTGACAACCTCGGTGACTTCAACCCCAGTGATACGAGAGCCCAACCCAGAGTCCTCAGGCTCTGCTTCCCCAGAGGAAGACGTGCCAGTGGAATTGAGGAGGTCTTCGAAGTACTCCGCCCACCGATTCACAACGTCCCGGGTCGAGGTCAGCAGCGCCCCATCGGCACTATACACAGTGTCGATGGCACACCGCTTCCTCCCCCTAAGACGTCGGATGGTGGACCAGAATTTCCTCGAAGCCGTTCGGAAGTCGGCTTCCATGGCCTCGCCAAACTCCTCCCATGCCCGAGTTTTGGCCTCGGCAACCGCCAAAGCCGCATTCCGCTTGGCCAGCCGATACCTGCCAGCTGCTTCCAGAGTCCCACAGGCCAGGAAGGCCCGATAAGACTCCTTCTTCAGCTTGACGGCATCCCTCACCGCCGGTGACCACCAACGGGTCTGAGGGTTGCCACCGCGGCAGGCACCGACTACCTTGCGACCACAGCTCCGATCAGCCGCCTCGACAATGGAGGCGCGGAACATGGTCCACTCGGACTCAATGTCCCCCGCCTCCCTCGGGACATGGGCGAAGTTCTGCCGGAGGTGTGAATTGAAACTTCTTCTGACAGGAGATTCTGCCAGCCGTTCCCAACAGACCCTCACAATACGCTTGGGTCTGCCGGGTCGGGCCGGCATCTTCCCCCACCATCGAAGCCAACTCACCACCAGGTGGTGATCAGTTGACAGCTCCGCCCCTCTCTTCACCCGAGTGTCCAGAACATGCGGCCGCAGGTCCGACGAAACGATGACAAAGTCGATCATCGAACTACGGCCTAGGGTGTCCTGGTGCCAAGTGCACATATGGACACCCTTATGTCTGAAAATGGTGTTCATTATGGACAGACCATGACGAGCACAGAAGTCCAATAACGAAACACCACTCGGGTTCAGGTCAGGGGGGCCGTTCTTCCCAATCACACCCCTCCAGGTCTCACTGTCATTGCCCACGTGAGCGTTGAAGTCTCCCAGCAGTACGAGGGAGTCCCCAGGGGGAGCGCTCTCAAGCACACCCTCTAAGGACCCCAAGAAGGGTGGGTACTCCGAACTGCTATTTGGTGCATAAGCACAAATAACAGTCAGGACCCGTCCCCCCACCCGAAGGCGGAGGGAGGCTACCCTCTCGTCTACCGGGGTGAACCCCAACGTACAGGCGCCGAGCCGTGGAGCAATTAATATGCCCACACCGGCTCTGCGCCTCTCACCACGGGCAACTCCAGAGTGGAAGAGAGTCCAACCCCTCTCGAGAGGACTGGTACCAGAGCCCAAGCCGTGCGTAGAGGTGAGTCCGACTATATCTAGTCGGAATTTCTCAACCTCACGCACCAACTCGGGCTCCTTCCCTGCCAGAGAGGTAACGTTCCATGTCCCAAAAGCCAGTTTCTGTAGCCGGGGATCGTCGCGCCAAGGACCCCTCCCTTGGCTGCTACCCAGCTCTCTGCGCACCCGACCCCTTTGGCCCCTCCTACAGGTGGTGAGCCCATGGGAAGAGGGTCCCACGTCGTCCCTTCGGGCTGTGCCCGGCCGGCCCCCGTGGGTAAGGGTCCGGCCACCAGGCGCTCGCCAGCGGACCCCACCTCCAGGCCTGGCTCCAGAAGGGGGCCCCGGTAACCCGCGTCCGGGCGAGGGAAGTCGAGGACCAAAGTTTTCTCTCATCATTAGGGGTCTTCTGATCTGCGTTTTGTCTGGCCACTCACCTAGGACCTGTTTGCCATGGGTGACCCTACCAGGGGCTTAAAGCCCCCGACAACATAGCTCCTAGGATCATTGGGACACACAAACTCCTCCACCACGATAAGGTAGCAGATCAAGGAGGAGGGTGCAGCAGATGAGATGAGATATTTTAGTATATCCGTTTTAACAAGATACTTTTAACAAGAGATCGTATAGTGTTTTTTTAACGTTTACACTGAATTCAACATATTTTTGTTTACATTTTAACCAACATCATCCTTTTTATATATATGAGAAAATAGAAATAATAATAACAACGAGTATAAAGAACGGGTACAATTGACCTGCACATGAATGAGTCACAACACAACACGTGGTAAGCTTCTCTGCTGAGTTTGATCTCTATAAGGGGAATTAGCATTTTAGCACAACATGCAACGTCCGGCAAAACTGACATAAAATGCGACAGAAACAAAATGAAAATAAATCCAAACAGCTTGCCGACATCATTTTTGTCGTTCCATGTATTCTGTTACTCCCCGAGCCTGCACAAAATTGAGTCATTTTATTTATATTTAGTTTATTTTGTCTTTTATTAGCATATTTGGTATTGAAGTAATCCAAAAGTAATTGAAAGTAATCAAGTTAAAGTAACCCTACCCAACCCTGGTCACAACACAACACGTGGTAAGCTTCTCTGCTGGCTTCCATCTCTATAAGGGGAATAAGCATTTTAGCACAACAAGCAAACAGCAGAAACAAAACGAAAATAAATCCAAACAGCCTGACAACATCAATCACACTCAGAGAAGTGCAAGAGACAAACAAGCTGCAGGTTGAAATATGTCAACATTATGTTGACAAAGCCAGGTGGCTCTCTAAAAGACACTGTACTTGTATTTGTTTCTCTCTCTCTCTCTCTCCCTCTCCCTTTCTCTTTCTTTTCCACCCCTGCGTCTCTGTCTCTTTCACTCTCTGTGTCTCTTTTTCTCTTCCTTTGTTGCTCTTTGTCTCTTTTTCTCTGTGTCTTTTAACCTCTTTTGCTCTAACTCCCTTTTTTCCTTTTCTCTTTTCTCTTTCTCTCTTCCTACCCTTCGCGCTTTCCTTTCTCTTTTCTCTCCTTCTGTCTTTCTATTTCTCTTTGGATTTCTTTCTTCCTCTCCCTTTCTTTTCCCCCTCTCTCTTGACTTTTTATCTTTTGTTTCTCACGCTTTCTCCCTCTCTCTATTTTTCTTTCTTTGTCCCTCCCTCTTTCTCTTATTTTTTTATCTCTTTTTCTTTCTTTTTAATCTACTCGTCCGGCCCCCGACAGAATGTTTGTTGTATCGTGTGGCCCCCGGGTTAAAAAGAGTTTGACATCCCTGCTCTAGAGAATAGCATGGCCCCAACAACCTCACCCAAGGAGAATGCCCGATAAGGCCTTGTCATATACAGGCAAAAACGCCCATAAAGGAAGCATTTTCCCGCACAAGGCCTTGACGGGGAAATTAAAGAGGACGACGAAAGTTGCCGTTTCCCGAGTCCTCACGTCGAACTATTGAGTCATCACCCCGGTGCGATTTCATCCGTGGCAGAAATCAGTTGCGAGCGTCTCAGCCAATGAGATTAAGACGGAGGACGTGGTGAATGACAATGAGGTTGCGGGTTCTTGCATCAATTTGCCAGACTCAAGACTTCTGTTCCCCGTTCCGGTTGAGGGACCCGCACAATCGAGTCTCGGATTATTCCGCGTTTTCTGTCGCAACCCTCGGGGATTATTTTTCATAATATTCACTCGAGTAAAGAGAAAGTTTTTCCCTTTTTCATTCATCCGTTGTGTAATGAGGTGTGCGATCCAGTTTTTGTGTTTTTTATGGGACAATCCTCAAACGGCCCTGCTTCCCAGTACAGTGGTACTTCGATTTATGCATTTAATTTGTTTTGGAGTAGCTTCTTTACCTGAGAACTTTGTAAAGTGAGACGCATTTTGAATGTAAATGCGCTAATCGGTTCCGAGACCTGCAAAAGTACAGTATATTTTTTTAAATAAATCATAAAAGAGCATCAAAACATGGAAGAAATGCATGTTGAAATAACATTTTTACACAATAAACATAAAAATAGAGGCACATAAAGTAAAAAAAAGGAAATAATACAAATGTTCAAAATCTAAATCAAAATATTACCTTTTTGCCTGCCGTTTCCTGAAAAACTGATCCACTGACGTCTGCAGCAGGCAGACCTAGCGACTTTTCAATGTCACGATTGCCATGGCGCCCAATTGGCCCCGCCTGTGTGGCGCCAATTTAGACACTTATTCTGGTATGTTTTGCACAGATCAACGAAAAATGAGGGGCGGAACAAACCCGAGGTGCCGAGTTTAAGTGGGGACCGCTAAAGGTGAGGGACAGACAAGGAAAGAAGAGGGGGTAAAAAGTTGGTTAAAGAAAAAGGAGTTGCGTGAGTAAATGTCTTCATCTGATATATTTTTCCCACCCTTACCTTTGGAAATATACACTTTTTTCCTTGGATTACTTTCAAAGGGACCCGGACTCTGCAGGTCTACATCAAACCTTAAGTACCGGTATCATTTTCCGTTCATTTTGCCGGCTGTGATTTTTGGACCGTGGACTTTAATGAAGGACATTTAGTTTCAATCGCAGGACTCAAAGTCGGGTTTGGGTTAATTTTGTGTTTGTGTTACATGTTTAAATGTGGGCGCATGCGGCTTATATACAGGTGCGGCTTGTGTAAGTACAACATCAATTGTCCTCTTAAAATGTGGTGGGTGCGGCTTATAATCGGGTGCGCTCTATAGTCCGGAATTTACGGTACACTTTTTTCCTTGGATTACTTTCAACGGGACCTGGACTCTGCAGGTCTGCATCTAACCTTAAGTACCGGTATCATTTTCCATCCATTTTGCCGGCTGTGATTTTTGGACTGTGGACTTTAATGAAGGACATTTAGTTTCAATCGCGGGACTTGAAGTCGGGTTTGGGTTAATTTTGTGTTTGTGTTACATGTTTAAATGTGGGCGCATGCGGCTTATATACAGGTGCGGCTTGTGTATGTACAAAATCGGTTGTCCTCTTAAAATGTGGTGTTTGCGGCTTATAATCAGGTGCGCTCTATAGTCCGGAATTTACGGTAATTTTCTCGGCCATTGTGGTTTTTAGTATCCGAGTATAGTTTTAAAGTTATCAGGGTTTCATAGACCCGGGCCATTATACTAGATGTATATCAGGGGAGTCAAACTCATTTTAACTCGGGGGCCACAAGATAAAACAAACATTCTGTTGGAGGCCGGAGTAGTAGATTAAAGAGAAAGAAAACGAGAGATAAAGAAGGAGGGAGGGAAAATGAGGGCGGGACAAAGAAGGAAAAAGAGAGAGAGGGAGAGAGAGGGAGAAACAAAAGATGAAAAGTCATGAGAGAGGGGGAAAAGAAAGGGAGAGGAAGAAAGAAATCCAAAGAGAAATAGGAAGACAGAAGGAGAGAAAAGAGAAAAGAAAGTGCGAAGGACATGAACAGAGAAAGAGAGAAAATGAAAAAAGGAAGTTAGAGCAAAAGAGGTTAAAAGACACATAGAAAGAAAGAGACAAAGACAAACAAAGTAAGAGAAAAATATTGACACAGAGAGTGAAAGAGACAGAGACAGAGTAAGAGAAAAGGGGTGGAAAAGAAAGAGAGAGAGAGAGAGAGAGAGAGAGAGAGAGAGAAAGAGAGAGAGGCAGAGAGAAATAAATACAAGTACAGTGTCTTTGTGAGAGGAAACTGGCGCTGGCAACATCAAGTTGACATATTTCAACCTGCAGCTTCTTTTTCTCTTGCGCTTCTCTGAGTGTTGTCTCGCGGGCCGGATTCAATCCCTTAGCGGGCCTGATCTGGCCCGCGGGCCGCCTTTTTGACGCCTGTTTTGTAAAGTGTAAAAAAGAGGCTAGCTGTTTCTTTTGAAATGAAAGTGGAATAAGAAAGCTTGATGCGGTTGAGACACCAGTGGGCTAAACTAAACCTTACCCCGCGGGCCGCCTGTTTGACACCTGTGATGTATATAAAAGGATTTCACGGGCCGGATATAAATGTACGCCGGGCCGGATGTGGCCCGCGGGCCGTGATTTTGACACCTGCGGTCTACCCTATCCACAAAACAAATCCTAATCACCCGTCTCATGCGTAATCCGCATTGGAGATTTTATCCAAACGCGGTCGGTATTCCCAGAGAATCGATTCCAATTTCACGCGTTGACAGTTGCCGGGGATGCCGGTCGTCCGGCAAGGTGAAAGTCAAGGTCAAAAGGCGCTAAGACGCCGAAGCTGAAAGTGACCCCGCGGCAGCTCGTTTCACTCCAGGGACCCCGACGGCGCCCCGGCTCATTCTTCATGTTTTCCGCCCGCTCGCCAATTACCCGCCTTCCGTAAAACGTCATGTATTATTGACTTTTGGGCGTCTCTCTCTGGGATCGAGAAATAACAATATACCGTTCTCGACTCGGCCCGATTGTACGCACGTGTTTGGTGGAGAAAATGGTCGGACTCCGTTTTGTTTGGACCGACAGCCTTCGACTGTTTACAGCAGGGGTGTCAAACTCTTTTTAGCTTGGGCCCTCATAGTAGAAAGAAAGAAAAAAAGAAAGAAAGAAGGAGAAAAAAAGAAAGAAAGAAAGAGAAAAGAAGAAAGAAAGAAAGAAAGAAAGAGAAAAGAAGAAAGAAAGAAAGAAAGAAAGAGAAAAGAAGAAAGAAAGAAAGAAAGAAAGAAAGAAAGAAAGAAAGAAAGAGAAAAGAAGAAAGAAAGAAAGAAAGAAAAAGAAGAAAGAAAGAAAGAAAGAAAGAAAGAAAGAGAAAAGAAGAAAGAAAGAAAGAAAAAAGAAGAAAGAGAGAAAGAAAAAAGGAAAGAAAGAGAAAAGAAGAAAGAAAGAAAGAAAGAAAGAAAGAAAGAAAGAAAGAGAAAAGAAGAAAGAAAGAAAGAAAGAAAGAAAGAAAGAAAGAAAGAAGGAGAAAAGAAGAAAGAAAGAAAGAAAGAAAGAAAGAAAGAAAGAAAGAAAGAAAGAAAAAAAGAGAGAAAGAAAGAGAAAAGAAGAAAGAAAGAAAGAAAGAAAAAGAAGAAAGAGAGAAAGAAAGAAAGTGAGAAAGAAAGAAAGACAGATAGAAAGAAAGAGAGAAAGACAGAAAGAAAGAGAGAAAGAAAGACGGACAGAATGAAAGAAAGAGAGAAAGAAAGAAAGACAGAAAGGAAGGAAGAAAGATAGAAAGAAAGAAAAAAAGACAGACAGAATGAAAGAAAGAAAGAAAGAAAGACAGACAGACAGACAGACAGACAGACAGACAGACAGACAGACAGACAGACAGACAGACAGAAAGAGAGAAAGAAAGAAAGAAAGAAAGAGAAAGAGAGAAAGACAAAAGAAGAAAGAAAGAAAGAAAGAAAGATAGAGAGACAGATAGACAGAGAAAGAAAGACTTATTGAAGAAGAAAGAGAGAAGAAAACAAGACAAAATAAGCAAGTAAGATGGAAATATTAGCGAAACAAGAGAGCGAGAAAGAGAGAATTGAAAAAGAGAGATAAAAGCAAAGAAAGAAAAAGGGAGAGTGAAAGAAGAAGAAAGAGAGCAAAATAGAGAGAAAGTAGATGAAGAGAGAGAGAAAGAAAGACAAAGGGAGAAAGAGAGAAAAAAGACAGCAAAACAGAGGGACGGAGAAAGAAAGAAAAAAAGAGAAGAGAGAGAGAGATAAAGATAGAGAGACAGAGAGAGAAAGAAAGTCTTGAAGAAGAGAGAAGAAAAATAAGATGAAATTAGCAAGTAAGATGGAGATATTTGAGAAAAAACGAGAGTGAGAAAGCGAGAATAGAAAAAGAAAGAGATAAATGCAAAGAAAGAAAAAGGGAGAGTGAAAGAGAAAGAAAGAGAGAGAAAGACAAATAGAGAGAAAGATAGAAAAAGGAGACAAAGAGAGAAAGAGATACTAAGGGAGAAAGAGAGAAAAAGGAAAGATAGCAAAACAGAGGGACACATAAAGAAAGAAAAAGAGAGAGAAAAGAGAAAGACAGAAAGAGAGACAGAGAGAGAAAGACTTGAAGAAGAAAGAGAGAAGAAAAATAAGATGAACTAAGCAAGAAAGATGGAAATATTTGAGGAAAAAAAGAGAGTGAGAAAGAGACAAGGGGAGAAAGAGTGAAAATGAAAGATAGCAAAACAGAGGGACAGAGAAAGAAAGAAAAATAGAGAAAAAAGAGAGGGAGATAAAGACAGAGAGAGAGAAAGACAGAGAGAAAATACAGCTACAGTTGCTGGCCTTGTATAAAACTGCATCGTATTTTGACTTTTTTTTATCTCTTGAGCCTCTCTTATCCTAGTCTCGGGGGCCGGGGTTCAATTTGTCAGCAGGCCTGAACTGGCCCGCGGGTCACACATTTTACACCCATGCTCTTACACACCCCGATAAAACTCAGATTTCCCCGGTCCTTTATGACTTCAGATCGGAGCGGTGTCGGATTTAGTGCTCGTCGCTGCCCCCGTGTCTCCTTTGTCCTCATTACGGCGATGTCCACCTGGTCCCCCGTGTCCAAAAGTGTGTCCATCAAGGCCCGTCCTCTGTCATGTCGTCTTGTATCCTGTCATGTCCCGAACCCGTCTTGTTACGAGGCCTGACCTTTTTCGTAATAACAGGCTTTTTTCGTATTCTGAATAAGAGCATTTTTGCGCTATTCACACTCAGAATCACATCATATGGGGATGACGAGCAGTTCCAACAAGAGTATATTCTCCATATAATAAATGTAAAGTAGGCTTAAACGCATTTGCTCAAGGTGTGTATTTCTAATAAGTTTGATGTTTCCTTTTGGCGTCTCTTAGTCTTCCTGTCTTTGTTTGAAGGTGAAGAGTTTCATAATTGAACTGCTAATAATCGGAATATGCTCTTATTCAACCTACTAGTTGTCTAAATATTCTCTTTTGGGGACTGCTAAATTGCCAGAGTTGCTCTTATTTTGACCTCTAGTAATCGGAATATTCTTTGATTTGGATAGCTAATCTACAAATTTGGTCTGCTAATATTCCAAATCAAAGCATATTGTCAAGAACCAGAAGACACCAATTGCCCTAGTTGTTATCGGACAGATGGGGGTCGATACCAGGACAGACAGGATAGGTAATGAAATCAGGATATCGAAAATAAACCGGACAAACTAGACGGGAACGAAAACTGGAGAGAATAATAAATAAAACAAAAAAAGACAAAAATGAAACTGGAAACCGATATTAAACAGGACAAAAATAAACGGGAACAATACCGGACAGGAAATGCCAACAGGAAAAGGAGTCAAAACCCACGTCTTGCGGGGCAGAAGTTCGTTGACAGACTGACAAACGTAGAGTGAGAACACTGAACTTAAATAGAAGGAAAGCCAATCTGTCAACGAGCCGCAGCTGGCGCCAATTGGGCGCCATGGCAACCGTGACAAATTTGAAATTAAAAAGAGAAAACCAGGCTGAATATGTTCGTGCCGTACATGAACCTAAAGTTACATGATTGATATGTTATTCAGATAAATCTTTTTTTTTTTTTTTCCTACTGAGGAGATCATTTCTTTCTCATGCGATGAGGCTATCTAACGCCACCCAGGGGAGTAAAAGCCCACATTAAACCCCCCCCCCACACATTTGCATATTACCCTATTTTTATGACAGTGTGTATTTTCCGTAGCACTATTTAAATACTCTATAGCAAAACATTATCTTGGGGATTTTTGTATTCTATATCTTTTATTTTATTATTTCATTTTTCAACACAAGGATACTGCTGGAAGTGTGAATTTCCCTACGGGAATGAATAAAGTATCTATCTATCTATACATCTATCTATCTATCTATCTATCTATCTATCTATCTATCTATCTATCTATCTATCTATCTATCTATCTATCTATCTATCTATCTATCTATCTATCTATCTATCTATCTATCTATCTATCTATCTATCTATTTAGACATCTATCTATCTATCTATCTATCTATCTATCTATCTATCTATCTATCTATCTATCTATCTATCTATCTATCTATCTATCTAGACATCTAGACATCTAGACATCTATCTATCTATCTATCTAGACATCTAGACATCTATCTATCTATCTATCTAGACATCTATCTATCTATCTAGACATCTATCTAGACATCTATCTAGACATCTATCTAGACATCTATCTATCTATCTATCTATCTATCTATCTATCTATCTATCTATCTATCTATCTATCTATCTATCTATCTATCTATCTATCTATCTATCTATCTATCTATCTATTTAGACATCTATCTATCTATCTATCTATCTATCTATCTATCTATCTATCTATCTATCTATCTATCTATCTATCTATCTATCTATCTATCTATCTAGACATCTAGACATCTAGACATCTATCTATCTATCTATCTAGACATCTAGACATCTATCTATCTATCTATCTAGACATCTATCTATCTATCTAGACATCTATCTAGACATCTATCTAGACATCTATCTAGACATCTATCTAGACATCTATCTATCTATCTATCTATCTATCTATCTATCTATCTATCTATCTATCTATCTATCTATCTATCTATCTATCTATCTATCTATCTATCTATCTATCTATCTAGACATCTAGACATCTAGACATCTATCTATCTATCTATCTAGACATCTATCTATCTATCTATCTAGACATCTATCTATCTATCTAGACATCTATCTAGACATCTATCTAGACATCTATCTAGACATCTATCTATCTATCTATCTATCTATCTATCTATCTATCTATCTATCTATCTATCTATCTATCTATCTATCTATCTATCTAGACATCTAGACATCTATCTATCTATCTAGACATCTATCTATCTATCTAGACATCTATCTAGACATCTATCTAGACATCTATCTAGACATCTATCTAGACATCTATCTAGACATCTATCTAGACATCTATCTATCTATCTATCTATCTATCTATCTATCTATCTATCTATCTATCTATCTATCTATCTATCTATCTATCTATCTAGACATCTAGACATCTATCTATCTATCTAGACATCTATCTATCTATCTAGACATCTATCTATCTATCTATCTAGACATCTAGACATCTATCTATCTATCTATCTATCTATCTATCTATCTATCTATCTATCTATCTATCTATCTATCTATCTATCTATCTATCTATCTATCTATCTATCTATCTATCTATCTAGACATCTAGACATCTAGACATCTAGACATCTAGACATCTAGACATCTAGACATCTATCTATCTATCTATCTAGACATCTATCTATCTAGACATCTAGACATCTAGACATCTATCTATCTATCTATCTATCTATCTAGACATCTAGACATCTATCTATCTATCTATCTATCTATCTATCTATCTATCTATCTATCTATCTATCTATCTATCTATCTATCTATCTATCTATCTATCTATCTATCTATCTATCTATCTATCTATCTATCTATCTATCTATCATGTCACAGTGAAATTTTGCCTATTATCAACAATTATATTTATTGTAATCAACCAGTTAGATAACTTTATTTTGGAAAGCAGGAACTAAACGGTAACTCAAACCACACTTTTTGACCGGGACTTCCCACGCTTATAACAAGAAAGGCAAAGCTCCAAACTGCTTTTCTTTTTCCCGTAGCCTCTTTCATTTTTAATCTGCCTTTGCCATCTCTTTGCCCCCCCTGCATCCACCCACGACTCCGCTATACCAGCTCAAATCACGCAAAAAGTAAATAAATGGAATCTTTATTTTTTTGTTTATTTTGAAATAGTATTTAATTATATACACAATTATAACATGATTAGTACATACCATATATTAAATAGTTACAGTATTTGTGTTTAACATGAACCAACAATTTTAATGCTTTTATCGAGGGGTTTGGAACACATTAACCAATTACCATATGTAGAAAGTTTTATTCGCTTTTTTTTGTTTTCCATCCCGTTTGGACTATCAAGTATCCCGAAACTTGCATTTTTAAGCAGTCCGAGCAGGAAGTGTCAAAATGAAATGCAAAATAGATGCATCCCCGGCGGTTTGGGTTGAAAATAGCAACCAGCATTATCACCTCGCATTGAGCCAAGCCAAGCAAAGAAGAACTTGGCCAGCTAACTTCCGTTTGGAGTCACGTAAGGGATGAGGCCGACACCCTTTGGAATGTAGCGTTAAATATTCAGATTTAAAAATAGGAGTTTTGAAGGAAAATGAAACAGTGGGTCTGTAAATCCACATAAAAACCCAATCTAAGACGTTCCCAAAGTTAATCAAATGCTGTTGTTGATCCGTTTGTAAAAAGAAAAAAAAAGAAAAATTTTCTAATGGTATGACTAGGCATTTCCAAAAGTGGCCATTTGGAGACAACCAGTTCATAACCCTTAAAACTTTGCATGAGTGTATCTTATTTAGGCCAATGTTTAGACATTGTGAAAGAGTTGTAAATGTTTTCCTTCTTTTTCTAGAAGTCAATGCTCGATTGTGCACACTTGCATGTAACAATGATGCATGAAAATGAATCGAGATCGACTTTGCGCACGTTTACCTTCAGCTGTCAGAACCCGAACAGACGGTGGACCCAGACGCGTAACGTTTTCACACAAACGCTAGCGATTCAGCGATCGCTGGGCAGAAGAGATCAAAACCGGTCAGGACAGATGGGATCGATACCAGATACAGGATACACAAGCAGAGACCGGACAGGACGGGACAAATGGGATCGATACCTGATACGGGATACTGGATACAAAAACAAGAAACCGGACAGGACTGGACGGAGGGGATCGATACCTGATACTGGTAACACGAGCAAGATATCAGACAGGACGGGACAGATGGGATCGATACTAGAGACTGGAGCAAGATACCGGACATGACGAAACAGGCGAGACCGATACCTGATACTGGAGACTGGAGCAAGATACCGTACAGGACGAGGCAGACAGGATCGATACCGGATACTGTAGACTGGAGCAAGAGTGACTGTTTATTTTTGATATCCTGATTCATTATTTATCCTGTCTGTACTGTCCTGTCCGGTATCGACCCCATCCGTCCGATGTCAACTCGGGCAATTGGTATCGATCTCGTCGGCCTCTGGCTTCCTATGATTTCACGCCAGACCGCTGCCTAACGTGCATGACTCCCCATTTCCCGTAAAATAAAAGGCTTGTGTGAGAATGTCACGCGTTTGGGTCCTGATCCGGTTTTGGTTCTTGACATCCTGGTCATCCTGGAAGGGGGATTACTTCTCATGAATTCGTATTTTTGTCAAGCTGAGGTTTTTGACTTTTTCCTAGCCCACATGTCGGTTTCAGATCAGGGGACGGTGTCATTGTGGCCTGTGCAGTCCTTTGAGAGGTTTTATGATTAAGGGCTAGACAAAGAAATGGGACTTGACTTTAACAGGAAAACGGAGCATTTATTTTGGGGATGCTTCATTTGGAGTGACACAGAAGAGCAAAGAAAAACCGAAACGGCGAATAATCAGGAACGAAAACGCGGGTTTGGAAGAAGACGATGGAGGGTTATTAAAGAGTGGAACAGCGCTCAAAAGCCGACGGAGCTTTTGTGCTGACAACAGTACCGTTACCGGCTTCGGAGCCGCTATGCTAACACGTAGCTTCTTTGGAGAGGCAGCATTATCTCCTTTTGACATGCTAAACAGGATCAGGATTCCATCAGGACTTTTCAAGCATGTATCGAGTATCCGTTTCAAAATCTTTCTTCTTTAAGGGTGCTCGGTGTTGAGAATGACATCGTATTTTCAAAGGCAGACACTTGATACTCCACATTTTTTTTCACATGGCATAACAACGTCAGAGTTAGTCACTTTTCCACATTGCGTTTGGTTGCTTAAGCACATATCACAACTCGGCGCGTATTCTTCAATGAGAAAATGTTAATCTGACATAAATAACGTCCTTTTCAAACTATTAGTCTCAGTATAAAATGCATAATTAAGTAGATGGATAGATCTTAAGTTAGATCTAGATAGATAGATAGATAGATAGATAGATAGATAGATAGATAGATAGATAGATAGATAGATAGATAGATAGATAGATAGATAGATAGATAGATAGATAGATAGATAGATAGATAGATAGATAGATAGATAGATAGGTGTCTAGATAGATAGATAGATTTCTAGATGCCTAGATAGATAGATAGATAGATAGATAGATCTATATAAATAGATAGATAGATATTTAGTTAGATCTAGATAGAGAGATAGAGAGATAGAGAAATTGAGAGATTGAGAGATTGAGAGATTGAGAGATAGAGAGATAGAGAGATTGAGAGAGAGAGAGAGAGAGAGAGAGAGAGGGAGATCTTTAGTTAGATATAGATAGATAGATCTTTAGTTAGATATAGATAGATAGATATATAGATATTTAGTTAGATATAGATAGATAGATAGATAGATAGATAGATCTTTAGATAGATTGATTGATCTTTAGTCAGATATAGATAGATAGATAGATCTTTAGATAGATCTTTAGATAGATCTTTAGTTAGATATAGTTAGATAGATAGATAGATCTTTCGTTAGATATAGATAGATCTTTCGTTAGATATAGATAGATCCTTAGTTAGATGTAGATGGATGGATAGA